>NC_037680.1:49410410-49630507 GCF_003255815.1 Theropithecus gelada | reverse complement strand
AAAAAAAAAAAAAAAAAAAAAAAAAAAAAAAAAAAGAAATATTCAAGGATCACTTTGAATGTCTGTGAACAACTCTCAAAAGCAAACAGCTCTCTATTCTGAGGTCCTGTGGGAACTGCAAAATACTCTTTTTTCAAAACCATCTCACCCTGGTAGTCTCACCCTGAGATGCACCTGTTATTCACTCCTCTTACTAAGGTGTTAATGATTCCTATTAAAATGGAACCGGCATGGGAAAAGGCCATACATTAAGTCATTACCAGCGGAACATTGTGGGGCAAGGTGGGGCAAGATCACAAGTTTAAAGTTTGACTACCTGGGCCTGAATCCCGGTTTTGTCCCTTTTACCCCCAACCATAGCCAACTTATGTAACCTTTCTGAACCTCAGCGTCTTTACTCAGAAGTGGATTGTTGTGTCGTGTGAAGATTACATAAGATAATGTAAATGCAGTTTCCAGCATTGTGCCAGAACCGAATTAGGAGCTCAAAAAAGAATAATTATCATTATTACCAATATGGTCACCAACACAGCTCCAATTAGTTTATTAGATTAGCTGGTTTGTCATCTAGCAGCCATAAAAGGAAATGGGACAGAGAACAAGGTAGCTTTGATGGATGGAAGGTGTAAAGAGTGGGCTAGGAGAGGGACCCTGCTGGAGTGGGCAGGCTGGGTCAGTGCATCTCACTTGGGCAGGAGTCTGGGCATGCAGGGGGCTGGGAATCACTCGGATACCAGGGAGTGATCAGAGATGAAAAAGAGAAGATGCAGCCCAAGTGGCAACTTAACAATGGCCAGTTTCATGAAATGAATCAAAGAAGGAATAAATTCATATCTTCTTACATAGATGGATCATATAACACCAATTCTGACCTTCCCTGCTTTCACATATTCTGATTCAGCACTACTAAGAAGCAGCACCAGATGTCTGGAGGCATTACATATGACTGGCAGCCAGAGAGCCTTATATTGGATGAGGAAACCAAAGCACCAGAGAGATGAGGTAATTTGACTGAGGTCACACAGGTAGCAAGTGGTGAGGCACAAGTACTTGATGTGCATTTGCAGGGAGTGCTAATTACTCTTCAGCAGGAAAAGGGGACTAGCCCAGGAGCAGAGCTGGGCACTGGGAAGTGCTTTTGCTAGGGCTTTGAGTAGCAAAAAGTAGTTACCCGGAACTTTGCACTAGCTAGAAAATCTGCCTCTAAATGCAAATCTACAAGAAACAAATGGAATTTTGTTGGGGAGAGGGGAATGTTTGCATTTGACATGAATGAAAAATACAACAAGTCTAGTGGGTGCCCAGAATACGCATGTTTATCTGCTGAAATACCTGGGTAATTTTAGGAGCAAGTGTGTGGCTAATGGAGGATGAGAAAGCATTCCATCTGAACTGCTTCAGGATCGCCAATTATGTGAAAAAATTTTCTGAATTAAGACTACTGGCCAACTAAAACAGAAACTCTTACACTGTGAAGATAAAATCCTAAACACTTGGTTAATGCTAAATTAAGTATCTCTTTGTGAGAAATCACTATTCCACTCTCTGCAAGCTGTTTAAAATTTTTTAGAGTTCCAAGCTAGTACAAGTCATGCCAAACATCACAGACAAGTCATCTCCCACAAGGAAGAAAAAAGGGAATGAAGGAATGAAGAAAAGGGGAGAAGAGGTGAGGGAATAAAAAGAAATAAGATAGAGGTAAATTTTCCAAATAGGAAAAGAGATTAAAAGGTAGCACAAAAAACTAGAGTTTAAAGTTCTGGGCAGTTCAGAGACAATAATCTCAATCTCTCTCTCTCTATTTTTCCCTATCAAAATGTAATTGCATTCATCAACATTATAGATAAACTGTTAAACAATCAAGACCAAGATCATTCAGGATATTTCAGAAAGAAACAGACTCCCAAAATTTGCCTTTCAGGCTTTTATAGATCACCTTTACCTGATGTTACAGACATTTAAAAAATTTTAAATATATTTTCTTATTGAGGTATAATTTGCATATAATAAAATGCACAGATTTTTAAGTGTACGGTTCAATACATTTTGACAAATGTATATATCTGTGTAACCACCAGAATAAGCAAGTTATTTCTGGTACCCCAGAACCTTCCCTCATGCCTATTCCCAGATAAGCTGCCTACATAACTGGGACACTGTTCCTGCTTCTATCACCATAGATTAAAGTTGACTGTTCTGGAATATCACAAAATTAGAATTTTACAGCAGGTACTTGTATATGTCTGGCATAATGTTTTTGAGATTTGTCTATGTTAATTAATCCTCACAGCCTTACCCTGTTATAGAGAGCACTGCCCCCATTTTACAGATAAGGAGACTGAGGCTCAGAAAATGGAGAGCTTTGTAGCCAGGTCATTTGGCTTCGTAGGATGGGAATTCCAGTCCAGACATGCCAAGTCTAAGCTGAGAGGTTAATTTTCAAAATTCACCCCCACCCCCTAAAACCATGAATGGAGAAAAAGTAAAATCAACCAAGAATGCTCAGGGTTTCAGCCAAAAAGGCCTGTCTCGAGGAAGCAATTTAAAATATAAAATACAGAGGTCGGAATAAACTTTTTAAGATTCAAGGGAAGACTGGAAGAGCCAGTCTCATAGCAGGCAACTGACTGTTGTGAAATCTAAGAAGTAATGCAAGATGAAATAAGAATACGATAAAAATTTTGTTCATGCTGGTATTAAAAGTAGTAAGATGTTGACGATTTAGGTCTCTGAAGGCTCCTTTATATGAGTTGCTATTATCTAGCTCAGCTGCTGAAACCTGCAGTTTTAAAGGCAGGAGAGTGGAACATCCTGTGATAGCACCTGGGTTATTTATCATTAAGTATAACCCTGCTACACTATATTTTATTATGCTGCCTTTAAAAAAGATAATACAAGTATGGTTAATTTGCTTCTCTTCTTTATCTGTACAGTGTCATGACCCACCATGGCTTTGTCCCATGAGATTTGTTTTTTTAACCAAAAAGAAATCCACAAGAAACTCTCCCTAAAAATTCCATTAATAACCTCTTTCAGCGCGTATAGGTTGCAGGGTCTGGAACTAAGAATGTTTTAATCTCTTCAGCAAAACAATGTCTCATAATGATGTACAGGACTATTGCTGTACTGATGAAGAATCATACATAATTCAGCACCTTTCACTTGGCACCACTGTGATATCCTCATTAGCCGTGGCTCACAGTGTCTGTCAGATGGTGTCCATGCGAACGCAGGCATTATATTGTCTTTGAGATGTGCAGCTGCTTCCATGACACTGCCAGTATATAAAAACATGACGCCAGTTTGTTTTATTTAGTGCTAAACCTTCCAGTTTGTAAAAACAAGGCTGACACAGAGCCTGACATGAGGCAGTGAAAATAATTAGCTCTCATTTTCTCAGCCTCCTATTTCCTTCTCCCTGCTGTGTTCTCTTTCCACTAAACCACCACATGTCAGTCGAAATGGGAGGCAATTAGTGGGCTCATTTCAGTCCCCACAACTGTGCTGAAAAGAAAGTATTTATGATGGCACAATGAACAGCTGAAAGATTAAATAACATTTGCCTTTTGAAAAGAAAATGACTTCTAGCTAAATGGGCAATTTTTGATTATTCTCAAACAAGCTTAGAGTAGTTGGTTTTTAAAATACAAGAAAGGAAAATGAGTCATTTTTAGGTGAAAGAATCAAATAAAACTTGACACAGTAATGCAAATAACTGATGTTTTATTGCAAAATATGTAAATGCGTTATACCCTTAACAATGGCTTGTGTCTAAGGTCAGGGCAGATTGGTGCCAAGTAGACACCAGTGGAGATAAGGTTGTTATATTGCCTTTTTGGGAGTTGTTATCTGAGTTATGTATGAAAAAGGGGCTTTAAGGATGATGTTAAAATAAAGTGAAACAAATCAAGTGAGACATACTTTCATATGATGCATTACACACTTGACGATCTAAAATGGTTCAGATGTTAGTTGACATGTTTGGAAAGGGCTTTTTTTCCTTAACTGTATTTGAAATTGGAAAGTACTAGGTCTTCATGATGGAAAAAAAGAATAGTAAGTCTTGCTATTGATTTTTGAATAATTAAGAATCTATTCCATGTCAGACTGGGTTTCTTAAGGAATATAGAAGTTGATCTCACTCATCTAAGCACTGCTTTAACATTTTTAAATGCTGGGAAATCTATGCAAATAAACTTTTATCCAGGATACTCAAAATATAAAAACATCTGTTCTACCTGATAAGTTCTTCTCCTGCCACCCCATGACTTTAGGGGTGACTGGAAGAAATATGATTTTCAAACCAACAGTAACCTAGTCAATAGGCATTGTTTACCAGTTAAGCTATTACCAATTCAAATCCTAATGTCCAGGATTGATATGGTTGTCCTACATCCTTGATTTTCCAACATAGTGCTTCTTCATTTTACTTCAAATAGTCTGTCCCTTTTATAGTTGATTATTCTCAGCACCTAATTTTTGGTTTAGAAAACAGAAGCCACTGTGAGTACTGAGATCTCTTGCTGCAGAACTTACAGTGATCCTCAGAAGCTTTTGAAAACTTGCTTCTAAAAGCAAAGATCTCTCTCCTACAGACAACTGTGCCTGTCATCATGGAGTCACAACTATGACTGTTTCCATGTTTTTTAAAGACAGTCACAAATTTACATTTTGTTTTTCTGTTTCCAGACTATATTCTTACTTTTTACAAAACTGAATCCCAATTTTTGATTCATGCATGATGGTCAGTATGAGACAATATGACAAAATGAGACAACGGTGACCCAGAGACCTAAGCCAACTAACAACGGATTCATTAGGAGACTGGAGCTCTCTCTGAGTTAAAGACACTTCTTATGATGGTTGGTAACTAGCAATAATGTGCTTGTAATTTACTCAAACCTGTGTTTTATCATGTGCATCGCTATTTTAAAAGGAATTTGTAGTCTTGATTAAGAAGACTAAGAGGGACCCTACAGTGTGCTGGAGCCAGCTCTCATGAGCTGATTGCTTACAGCCATTCCCAGTTTCAAAGCCAGCGATGCCAGATTGGTAACTTGAAATCGGCCATCTTCACACCATGGAGATCTACACATGCTCCAAACCAGGGCTTCCTCCCATTGTGAGACACTTCCTGGCATGCTAGCGTGTATGCAGGACTGTCAGTCCATTCAGCAGGTATGCACTGAGCACTTCGCCCAGCTCTGCTCTAGCTCTCTAGCTCTCGAGCTCTCTAGGTGGCTGGCCAACCCGTTTGACAGAGTACATTGCCACTCTCTGGAATTAGAAATCAGCAGCGAGTTATGCAGTTGTAAAATTCTGAGCTGCATTTGCTTCTTCGCTCAATTAAAACTTGTGTTTCTTTCTCATTTAAAAAAAAACACCTTATTGAGATATGATTGACATATGAAAAGCTCTACCTATTTAATGTATATAACCTGATGAGTTTGGAGATACATCTACAAGACAGAGTAGGGACGGGGCTCAGCCCCACCCCACCTCCACCAGTGTATTTTTTCCCATACATCCTCACTGACCGTGAGACCTTGTAAACTGTGAGGAAACTGAGAAGCAGCATTCCACGTCAATCTCACTCAAGGGAGTTAACCCTATCATCCGCATGCACACAGAACCAAGAAAATGACCCATCCTGACCCCTTGCCTCATTATATTACTCAAATCCCCGCCCCAGGAGCTTATCTGCCATTTTTTGACCATGCGATGCATGTATTAACATGATTTCTCACTTTGCCTGCACACCCCATGCTCTGTCCTGCACATGTAATGACGTTCGTATACCTCATGCTTATTCATGTCACCCTTCCTAAAACACTGCAAGACCTGCCCTCAGAGAGCCAGTCGGAGAACCCTTGCTCCCATGCTATCTCCTTGGGCTCCAGCATAGGCCCCAGTAAAGCCCTGTCTGGGAAACTTTCTCACTCTCATGTTAATTTCTGTTGCATGAGAACTCAAGAACAGGTAGGTAATGTATGCACCTATGAGACCATCACCACAACCTATGCCATAAACAGTTATCTATCACCTCCAAAAGTTTCCTCCTGCCCTCTTATTTATTACTTATTATTTTTACAAGAATGCTTAACATGAGATCAAATTTGCAAATTTTAAGTATGTAACAACCTGCTGTTACTTATAGATACTATGCTGTACAGTAGATCTCTAGAACTTATTCATTTTAGATACTTAGGCACACAAATACATGTGTGCATACATGTATTTTTTTCTCTCAACAAATAGATGATCATGGAAATAAACTTCCCTATACTTAATTTTTAATAAACGTAAGATATATCAAAGTAAAGCGCTGCTTTTAGCTGTCCTGAAATTTCCAAAAAGTGTTGGCTGTACTTAGAAAATCCTTTTCTTTGTGCCCTGTTATTTTATTCATGTTTATCTGTCCATTTATAAAAATTGCACAATAGGGGAAAAAAGCCCTATTTGACAGTTTTTGGTATCTATGGTGCTCTGAGAAAGGGCCTGGAGATTCAATTAAGTTTATTAAATGCAACATTTTATAAGCAATGTAATAAGGACTTAAAAGCACAATACAAGTGGGAAGCATTTGTAAAAGGCAGAATTTTTAACCTACAGATGACATGGCTGGAAAAGCAGAACTATTCATCGAATTTCTTCCGCTGGGGAGTGGCGGAAGAGGCCAGGTGTTAACAATGACAAGGGTGGAAGGCGGCTGAGGGAGTCAGCTGGGCAGGAAAGTGCTCTATTGATAAGCTACCACTTTGTGGGTATCAGTAATTCTGCTTCTACCTCTTCCAAAGATTCCTCTCATTTCTCTTCCTACTTTTCTTGCCTCTTTGAAATAGGAAATTGAAAGCGATGGTCATCTGGGAAGGAGTGGCTCTAGTCCGGAAGCCCGGTCTTTCTTTAAGGAGTAGGTGCTGGTGTGTTCGGAGACTTGGGAGGGGCAGCGTGTTGTTTCCGTTACTTTTCCCCTAACCTCAGTCTCCTATCTATGTCAGGTAATCAATTCAGACCCACGGGAACCGAGCTTCAATCAGGTTTCCTTTGCCTCATTGGGGAGAGGAGGAAATAAGGACGCAAGGAACAAAGTCTATGACGGTTGAGCGGTTGAGCATTCGTAAGGAATGGACGACTCCCCAAAGAGCTGCTTCCTAACTCTGCTTATGACACACGAAGTCTCAAAAAGATCTTGGTGAGAAAACTGCTGGGTGATTTGATAGTTTATCTCTTGGCAATTTGAGAATCAATATTCCTGCGTGGTGAGCTGGTAAGAGATATAATGATAAAATCTAGGCAGCTGAATATTTTAATAAAAAGGGGTGGTTGCCACCCTGGGGAGTGCATGAAGTCGCCCGAGATTCTGGAAGCCACTTTCCTTTTGTGCCAAGTCAAAGGCCTTAGATTGTAAAACACGGGGCACTTTGATTGCAAAAACAGAAATAGTGGTAATGTAGAATTAACTGACCCCCAAATGCCTTTTCATTACCAGTATACTTATTTTGGGGGACAATGGTATCTTCCAAAATGAGGCAGTGCAGTAGTTAGACCCTCAGACTGAATCTGCGCCTTACTAAGTTGGAGCCTCTGGTGAGGAGCTTCACCTACGTGCCTCAGTTTCCTCATGAAGAGGATGATACGGAGATAATGTTCCCTGTCATGTTTAGTTGTAACAATTACACAAAAATGCCCTTTGCAAAGTGCTCACCAGAAGTATGAAGTGATAATAATTATCCCTAGCATGGGAAACATTCAAGCAGAGAAAGACACCATTTCTGCCAGTTTGATTGTCATAACTTCCAGGTTGTCTCCACATACGACGTCATCTAAATTGTTATTATTATTATTATTTGAGATGAGTCTTTCTCTGTTGCCCAGCCAGGCTGGAGTGCAGTGGTGTGATCCTGGCTCACTGCAACCTCTGCCTCCTGGGTTTAAGCGATTCTGCTGCCCCAGCCTCCCTAGTAGCTGGGACTACAGGCGCAGGCCACCACGCCCAGCTAATTTTTATACTTTTAGTAGAGATGGGGTTTCACCATGTTGGCCAGGCTGGTCTCGATCTCCTAACCTCAAGTGATCTGCTCGCCTTGGCCTCCCAAAGTGTTGGGATTACAGGCATGAGCCACTGTGCCTGGTCTATGTCATTTAAATTAATAATTAACTTTACTCTTTAGGAGCAGGTCAAGTAAATGGGGGTAAAACTTGTTTCGCTTATTAATTTAAATTGCCAGTGAAGCCTTTGGTCTCATCATGATGTTTTCCCTGCTAGGTTGTTTCAGAAAAAGCACATTTCACTTGTGGGAGAATTCTTGTAAGCGTCAGTGGGGCTGGAGCCTGGTCAGGTCCTGGCTCTTTGGAGGGATGTGGTTGTGAAGACTAAGCGCATGGGCAAGATGGCCCTGCAGCCACTCCTGACTACGATAGCAGGCACAGGCACCCAAACGCGGATCACCTTTCAGGGTTCTGCAAATCAACCTCATTTTGTGCCATCATCCATCTGGTTGTAAAATGAAGCTAAGAAAAATAACTTAATCTGAATTCTTAGGACAAAGGTGGACGGGGTTTTTCCTTTACCTATTTGTGTATAAGGTAATATTTTCCTGGCTTGCTCTTAGTAGGCTTAAAGTTGTGGAAATGACATAATTTTAAGGGGTAGTCAGTGGGTGGTCCTTCTCAAATTCAAAGGGAAAATGTAGCCACTATTTTCATGATAAAGTCACTGTCATACCTTATTCTCAGTGGCTGCCATTACAACACATTTTTCATTTTGCTTGTAAAAGAAAAGGTGAAATCCAGCAAATGCCTCTGCTATGCAAACTCTTAGGTTTGGAGAGAATTTGCAAAGCTCCAGTTTTCTCTTGGAAAGCTTATTCTGGTCATGGAGGTGGGGATGGACTTAAAGTTTTCACCTTTCCCGTGAAGATGGCTTTATGAGAACTTGATTAATTGGGACTTAAAGGAAGCCTTTTTTTCTGGGTTCTATCTTTAAGGCCCAAGGCAACAAGGTTTTTGTGTGGGGAACTGAAATTTCAATTCAAAGCACATTAATCAGAAAATATTTCATAATGCTAAGACATAGGCTGGCATAGCTGGTATACTTTAGAACAGGACAGTAATTTATTCTAGGATTGCTTTATATAGGTTTACAGATGGCTTAAATGTTGTGGCTCAGGTGTGAGATCTAGCACATATTTACTACAAAGACAATAATAAAGATGTAATTTCTGGTCTTAGCTCTGTCTTTGCCTCACCCCAGGCAAGTCATACACTTCCTCTTGTTATCTCTTTCTGAATCAGCACTGATGATACTATGAGTTATGCATCCCACCCAAATGCCAACAGGATAAAGGAGATGACATTTATAGAATACCTGAGCTCTTTAGAATGTATTCTCTAAGCAAAAGCCTTAAGCATTATATTCTGGAAATTATTCTGCAACTGCCCACCAACCTCTTCAAGCCCCAATAAAATACTCATCCTTCCAAAATAGCTTTTCCTGGCTGGGCGCGGTGGCTCAAGCCTGTAATCCCAGCACTTTGGGAGGCCGAGACAGGCGGATCACGAGGTCAGGAGATCGAGACCATCCTGGCTAACATGGTGAAACCCCGTCTCTACTAAAAAATACAAAAAAACTAGCCGGGCGAGGTGGCGGGTGCCTGTAGTCCCAGCTACTCGGGAGGCTGAGGCAGGAGAATGGCGTAAACCCGGGAGGCGGAGCTTGCAGTGAGCTGAGATCCGGCCACTGCACTCTAGCCTGGGCGACAAAGTGAGACTCCGTCCCAAAAAAAAAAAAAGCTTTTCCTGTTGAACCTCACCCATTCCAGTCCCTTCTTTATACTTTTAGCACCTTAGCATCATATTCACATTGTATATTTCACTTTTGATCCACCACTTTATAACATCATCTCTCTAGTTGCCCACACTAGAAACCTCGGCACCCTCCTGGCCCCTCCCTCCCACTTGCTGTGTCTCCAGCTAGTGACAGAATCTAATCCGTTTCAGTGTGTCCTGGGACCCATGGCACTGGCACAGGCTCAGCGCTTTGACATTTTTCACCTGGTTGTCTCCACTGCCCACTCACAGATCTTTGTCACTCTAGCCTGGCCCCTTTCCAATTCATCCTTCTCTGTGCTTCTGAAAGATCTGTTAAAAACATACATCTGATCCTATCTGCTCTTTTCTTAAAATCCTTAAAACTCCTTGGCTTAGCACATAAGACAGTGCTTTTTCTGGTTGCTAGCTCCCTTTCTGGGCACTCCCTTTGGCATCCCCCTGTTCCATGGTAAGTCTTTCCAGAGGGAGGATGCTTGAGTTGAGTCATGAAGTCCCCTCAAAATTATTCCAAGAAGAGCTCCCTGTGTTTTCCTGGCTTCGTGCTTTTGAGCTTTTGCACACATGGTTTCTTCTGCCTTCAATGTCCTCTCCTTACCTAGTCATTCTTAGTGGCTTTAACATTCAGCTTAAGCAACACGTCTACCAAGAAGACTTCAAGGACCCTCCCTCACCCCTTTCCCATCTGTTGTAGATCCTTATCCAGTGAACTCCCACAGAACTATGTAAATGGCTTTGTAAAAACTCATCATTCTGTACCATAGCCATTCATGAATTTTGTCTACTGCTCATGATAAGCTGTAGATTCCATAAAGGCTGGGATTGTACTTTTTATTTTATATCAAAATCTAGCATCTACCTTAGAGCCAGGCACAAAGCAGGTCCTCAGTAAATGCCTGCCAAATGAATAGATAAAATTATTACTCTGGGCTGGATGCGGTGGCTCCCAACTGTAATCCTAGCACTTTGGCAGGCCGAGTCGGGCAGATCACGAGGTCAGGAGCTCAAGACCAGCCTGACCAACATGGTGAAACCCTGTCTCTACTGAAAATACAAAAATTAGCCAGGTGTGGTGGCATGCCCCTATAATCCCAGCTACTCAGGAGGCTGAGGCAGGAGAATTGCTTGAACCTGGAAGGCAGAGGTTGCAGTGAGCCAAGATTGTACCACTGCACTCCAGTCTAGGCAACAGAGTGAGGCTCTGTCTAAAAAAAAGGATTACTCTGGATGGGTGACCAAGGAACAGCAGAGGATCAAAAGCTGCAGCAACTTTAGGGCTTATAGATAATCTATGACTCAAGAAGTCTACATCATTATGGCCAAAAACAGACCATTGTATTCAGTCTCAAATATTATCCAAAGCTCCTTATTTTTACTAAAACATAGATTTTTCAGTTTTCCATATTAATAAATTATTTCTTTTTTAATTGAAAATATTTTCTGGGCCATGCACAGTTGCTTACACCTGTAATCCCAGCACTTCAGGAGGCCGAGGTGGTGGATCACCTGAGGTCGGGAGTTTGTGACCAGCCTGGCCAACAAGAGAAACCCCTTCTCTACTAAAAATACAAAATTAGGCCGGGCGCGGTGGCTCACGCCTGTAATCCCAGCACTTTGGGAGGCCGAGGTGGGCAGATCACGAGGTCAGGAGATTGAGACCATCCTGGCTAACATAGTGAAACCCCGTCTCTACTAAAAATACAAAAAAATTAGCCGGGCGTAGTGGCGGGTGCCTGTAGTCCCAGCTACTCGGGAGGCTGAGGCAGGAGAATGGCATGAACCTGGGAGGTGGAGCTTGCAGTGAGCTGAGATCGCGCCACTGCACTCCAGCCTAGGCGGCAGAGCGAGACTCTATCTCAAAAAAAAAAAAGATTAAAAAAAAAATACAAAATTAGCTGGGTGTGGTGGTGCATGCCTGTAATCCAAGCTACTCAGGAGGGTGAGGCAGGAGAATCATTTGAACAAGGGAGTCAGAAGTTGTGGTGAGCCAAGATTGCACCATTGCACTCCAGCCTGGGCAACAAGAGCAAAACTCCGTCTCAAAAAAAAAAAAATTTTTTTTTTTCTTGGTTGAGATGTCTCTTCACAAGTCTTTTCCAAGGAAAATTTTTCTCTCTTACCACCTACAAGCCATAACAAAGCTTAAAGATAACTCATAAATTCATTGTCACGGAATCAAGAAAACCAGAATAGGCAAATTGAAATGTGCAATTTGTTTACCATCAGATGAACTTAGGGGTGCCCACAGCTGCAGAATCTCAGGGTTAGAAGGACTTCTGATGTTGTTGGAGACAGAAGGACTTACTTTCCTGTCCCCTTTCTAGGCTCCTTCTAACAACAGGAATGAATTGACAGTGATCCATTCACAGAGGGAAAAGTATTCATATGTAAGAAACCTGGGTCCAGAGCAGCTCTCACTCAACCAAATTCTGTGGCCAAAACAAGCGAGGTAAAGATTTTCATTCAGCAGGTAAAGAAACACCTGCAGTGATGCAGGCAAGACACACTCTTGCCTAGGTGTCTAGAAAGGGCATCTTTAAAAAACAATTAATGTTTATGTGTATATACTAGGTGCATATATTTTTGGTGTATATGTGATTTTTTTTTTTTCTTGAGATAATGTCTCACTCTGTTGCCCAGGCTAGAGTGCAGTGGCACAATTTTGGCTTTCTGCAGCCTTGACCTCCTGAGCTCAAGTGATCCTTCCCACTTTAGCCCTTCCAAATAGCTAGGACTACAGGCATACACTACTACACCCAGCTACTTTTCATATTTTTTATAGAGATGGGGTTCCACCATCTTGCCCAGGCTGGTCTCGAACTCCTAGGCTCAAGCGATCCACCAGCCTCAGCCTCCCAAAGTGCTGGGACTACAGGTGTGATCCACTGCGCCCAGTTCATGTGATGCTTTGATACAAGCATACGATAGGTAACAATCACATCAGGATAACTGAGGGCATCCTTGACCTCATTTCTTTGTGTTAGGGACATCCCAATTATACTCTTTCAGTTATTTTAAAATACATATTAAATTATTGCTTACTGTAGTAACCCTGTTGTTCTATCAAATAACAGATCTTATTCATTCTGTCTATGTTTTCACCCATTAACCATCCCAGCATCCTCCTGCCCTCCCCTGCGATGCTTCCAAGCCTCTAGTAATCATCATTCTACTATCTCCATGAGTTCAAGTGTTTTAATTTTTAGCTCCCGTCTTTCTGTGACTGGCTTATTTCACTTAACATAATATCCTCCGGTTCCACCCATGTTGTTGCAAATGATAAGATTTCATTCTATTTTATGGCTGAACAGTATGCCATTGTGTATATGTACCCCATTTTCTTTATTCATCTGTTGATAAGTGCTTAGGTTTGCTTCCAAATGTTGGATATTGTGCACAGTGCTGCAGTAAACAGGAGTACAGATATCTCTTCAATATATTGATTTCCGCTCTTTTGGTTATATACCTAGCAGTGGGATTGCTGGATCATTTACATTCCCACCTTGTACGAAGGTTCTCCTTTCTCCACATCCTCACCAGCATTCATTATTGCCTGTCTTTTGGATATAAGCCATTCTAAGTGGGGTGAGATGACATCTCACTGTGGTTTTGATTTGCATTTCCCTGATAATTACTGACATTGAGCCATTTTCCATATACCTGTTGGCCATTTGTATGTCTTCTTTTGAGAAATCCCTATGAAGATCTTTTGCCCATTTTTAACTGGATTATTAGAAACAGCATCTTTTGAAGGCCCAGGAAAAACTCAACCCCTCACAACAATTTCCAATCATTCCCAGGCACTGGTTCCCAGGAATGGCCTGGAGCAAGCACGGTTTCACTGAGGAAAGGCCAGGGCCAGCTGAGCCTACCATAGCAATCGGTAGGCTCACACAGCTTGTGAGGTGCATTTATAAGGTCCCTTGGCTTCCCTGAAGGGAAGGCTTCCATATTATGCAGTAGTTAAGAGCTTGGGTTCTGGGACCAGAGCAACCTGCATTCAAATCTTTATTCTGCTATTTGCTAGCCATGTAAATTATTTAACCTGTCCGAGCCTCAGTTTCCTCATTCACAAAATAAGGGAAAGTAGTTTTCACACTTCAGTACTGTATGCCTGGTACACAATAAGTGGTCAGCTAACAGAAGTTATCATCATTATCATTAGCTATTTATGATCATTGAAAGTAACAGAAACCTACTGTAATTCTAATTCGTAGGCTACCTAGGCCAAATAATTTTTCCAGACTTTCAAAATGACATAAACTGAAAGGCTGATTGAAGAAGTGTCAAATGCCCTGCCACCCTATTTAGAGCAGATAATTTGTGTCTCCACATGGCCTACAGTTCCATTCTTAGTTTTTATTCTCGGTATTATAAGGCTGCTTTCTCTTACAAAACAGGAATCAGGAAGCTGCGGCATGAGCGGTATACACAGTCTGGTATCCATGGCCCCCCTTCCCTGTCCATGCTTTACTGTGAATTATCCTGATGTTTGGGTGGCCTCACATGGGCGTCTTCAGCTGACTGAGAAAGTAAGATTCCTAGACTGGATTACAGAGGCAGCTGGCAGCCTTTCAGCTAAATTCTATTTTATAAAGTCTATAAATTTACTCAGAATCCAGTTACCAGCTGGTAGGGGGTGTATAAAACCATGGAGTTACAGAAGAGAAAAAAGAGTAATTCGATTGAGATTTATCCAAAGGATTTAAAATGTGATTTACCTGTGGGCCAGTTCCTGGTTTCAAGTGAAAACCAAAAACCAGTTCCAGGTTCACTATTTTTTCCTCATTTTCTTCCGGTTCACCTCCTGAGTCCTAAAACAGGAAACCAAGCACCAATTATCCTAGATGTTGTCTTTACTTCTCATGTAAAGAAGATGATAGCTTAGCACTAGTTTTTTTTTTTTTTCTAATCCATTAACTTTTGGTTATTTTGGATTAAGCTACAAATGATAATTACATCAAGCAAGAGAAATGACGTATTATGCCTTTTAGAACTTTGCCAAATGATTTATTTCATGCAGTTCAAATTGAATGTCACTGTCTCACATTTATCACAATGCATCTTGCATTGTGCAATTTTACCTTAGAAATGCACTTAGCACCTCGAGATGCATTGTGAGATTTCAGCTTGAGAGGTTCACAACACATAGGGCATTTACAAGCTATTCCTGAAGAGGAATTACGCAGTGGATGGAGGATGCAAATGTGGATGGAGGATGAAGCAGAGGAACAAAACGAATCTTTGAGGGCTTAGAGATGAAAAACTATAGCTGTTAGTGAATAAGTAAAGTTCTGTATATGAATTGCAAGTATTTGCTGATTTTAAACAAATTATGCCATATTCCTTTAGAGTAGATTCAAAATGTTAAGTATACTAATATGTTATTCAAACAGTAAACCTCCCATCCCCTATGAAAGTGATGCTTGAGCGCTCCAGGGTATGAATTCTCTCAGTGACTTACATGTTGAAAAGTATTCAGGCCCAGGTGGGAGGCCACAGGACCTCACCTACAATGTTGGCACTTAGAACTCCTAGCCACTAAAGTGAGGTGTGTTGTTCTTATCATGAACGAATTGTTAATATTTCAACTTGTGGGGAACAAGGGTGTTCAATTTATACACATCCCTTGCTTCAAAGGGCCTTTTGTTAGACAGATGTGATGAAATTTCACTTCAAACAACCATTTCCAACGTTGGCAAATTTAGGTGTGGATGCAGCAGGTGCATGTGTCAATAAAGGTAGCATTAGTGTCCATAAGAAAAACCTTACTTACCTTAATTAGCGGGGGGAAGTGAAACAAGTTTATGTAATCATGGGTTAATTTCTCAATGGCTGACTGTTAAAAAAAAATCATATGACTTTATTAATGATCCAACAATACCAAGAGAAGATTAAAATCATTGGGTACAAACAAAAACATTCCTTATTTACCTAGTTCATAAAATATCTTGGGGGCATTAATATCCAACGTCTATTGAGAATAAATCTCATTGCCCAAAGCAGTGTAGGTGGTTTGTAATTATTTACAGGACCAGAAATTTTTAAAAATTATGTTTTCTTTTGGAGACCGGGTCTCATTCTACCATGCAGGCTGGAGTGCAGTAACACTATCATAACTCACTGCAGCCTTGAACCCCTGAGCTCAAGAGATTCTTCCATCTCAGCCTCCCAAGTGGCTGGGACTCAGGCATACAGCACCACACCAGCTAATTTATTTTATTTTATTTTTTGTAGAGATGGGGTCTTGCTCTGTTGCCCAGGCTGGTCTTGAAATCCCGGCCTCCTGCCTTGACCTCTCAAAGTACTGGGATTACAGGGATGAGGCCAAGAAAAGGAAGACATTTTAAAGATGTTGAACCTCAGACTAAGCAATAAATAAAACCATTTTTCAAACACCGGCAGAGTATAGTACTGAGAAGTGGATGTTCTAGGGTACAGAATGCAGGTGCCACTCTGAGTAACGGTGAGAAAAGCAACATAGCACATGAGTATAACACCAGACTTTCAGGAAGGCTAGAATCTCACTAAAAGGTTGATTGCATTATAAGAACATTTCTATGGATATGTGTCCAACATCACCTCTGCCAATGAAACACAAAGAAATCTGAAAGGAAAGGAAGACAATTTATGATGATGTTTTGGATACTCAGTAGGCACAGTTCAGATTTTCTAAGAACTGATTGTGGAGAGAGTAAAAAAGTACCAACCTGAGAAAATTAGATGCATTTTATTTTAAAGCAAAATAAAAACTGTTGACAGCTGACAATGTAATGAACACTTATTGGGTGTTCAGTCCTACTTCTTACACTCAGCTCCTTCACACGAGGGCTTGCAGGCTCAGAGAAGAAGGGAGCCATGGTCAGGCTTAAAGGGAGGGACAAACACACAGCAAAAGAATGGGTCGGGGCTGGGTGCGGTGGCTCACATCTGTAATCCCAGCACTTTGGGACGCTGAGGTGGGCGGATCATGAGGTCAGAGGTTCGAGACCAGCCTGACCAACATGATGAAGCCCCATCTCTACTAAAAATACAAAAATTAGCCAGGTGTGGTAGTCCGCGCCTATAATTCCAGCTACTCAGGAGGCTGAGGCAGGAGAATCGCTTGAAACCGGGAGGTGGAGGTTGCAGTGAGCCAAGATTGCACCATTGCACTTCAGCCTGCACAGCAGAGTAAGACTCCAGCTCAAAAAAAAAAAAAAAAAAGAATGGATGGATATACTGCTCCACTGTCCAGTTTGATCACCTACCATTCCATTTAAGGACTGAGAGACTCTTGGAGAAAGTACACAACAATTGTGCCTTCCTCAGTGAAAGCGCAAAGAATAAAGGATACATTCTTACCATCAGGCTGTGTGTGAGAAGCACTTGAGACAGGGACCCGGAGGACTCCTCCAGTGTGGATATACTCATCCCCAAAGGCCCAGCTTGGAGCATTACTTATCTTGATTGCCCCGAGAGTCTATGCAGGGCCCTCCTAGAGTAAGTGCACACAACCCTTTCCCTTTATCTTTCCCTCTCATATAAACTTGTTGGAAATCCCCACGCTCTGGCTGAGTTTAGTGGTCACCTGTTGGCTGAGCCCCTACTGGGTAGCCATTCTTACATACAGCTCCAGCCTTGGCAGTAAGCGGGAGGGTCCGCATTCCACACTTTGGAGACTGCCCTTCTGTGAATGATTGTCTTTGGAAGCTCATGCAGACGCACTCAGGAGTTTGAGGGCAGTGTTAGGTCCCCCAACAGATGCAGGCTACTCCTTCATTTGGAGCTCTGGGCAGACCCTCTGCAGATGTCATAAAAAGAGGACATCACACTGACCCCACTCTTAGTGGGTCAAATAGTTTTTGTTTTTACTTTTAAGTGGCTGCTTCCAATAGGGCTTTTTCTCTCTGCATGCTCCTTGGCTTCTCTGCAGGCTCAGACCCCTGTCCCTACCTTTTTTTTTTTGAGATAGGGTCTCACTCTATTGCCCAGGCTGTAGTGCAGTGGTGTAATCACGGTTCATGGCAGCCTCAACCTCTTGGACTCAAGCAATCCTCCCACCTCAACCTCCCAAGTAACTGGGACCACCACAGGCGTGCACCACATGCCTGGCTAATTTTTGCATTTTTTGCAGAGGCAAGGTTTTGCCATGTTGCCCAGTCTGGTCTTGAACTTCTGGGCTCAAGTGAGTTGCCCACCTTGATCCCCCAAAGTGCTGGGATTACAGGCATGAGCCACAGTGCCTGGCCCTTAGACCCTTTTGACCACTGATTCTATCTTAAAGCTTTTCCAACCTTTGGCTTTTGTAACAGCATTATCTCCTCATTCCTACTTTGTGGACACACATTCCTGCCTTCCTCTTCACCTTCCTGGCCAAATACATCCTTTCTGCCAAAGACAGAAAGCTTCCTAGCTGGAAGAAGACTACTCTTGAGCAGGGTGTAGAGGTGGCTATGCTGTCCTTTGTTTTATTATTACTTTTTAATGAGGTGAAATTCACATGCCATAAAATTAACCAGTACCTCTATCTAGTTCCAAAACATTTTCATCATCCCCAAAGGGGACTCTACTCCCATTAGGCAGTCAATAACCATTGCCTCCTCCCCCCAGCAGCTGGCAATCACTGATCGCTTTCTGTCTATGGATTCACCTATTCAAGATGTCTCATACAATATGTGACTTTTGTGTCTGGCTTCTTTCATTTAGCATCATGTTCAAGGCTCATCTATGCTGCGGCACATATCAGTGTGGAGTCCTAATAAGTAAGCTACAACAAGGAGGGGGTCCCAGGTGGGGGATAACAATTGTTCTGAGAGACGGCTAATCACAGACAATCACAACACCTGTTCCCAAATACCTCATTCTGCAAGTAACCCCAGCAGCATGACCTTGTCTGCACACCCTATCTGCATGTAGCCCCTCCAGTATGATCTCATAAAACTTCCCTCAAGCCCCTGCCTCTTGGCAGACAGCCCCTTCTCTGCTGAGATGCCCATTGCACCCTTGCAACACATCTTCATACTTTGTGTAATAAATCTGCCTTTCTTTACCTATGACTGTCTTGGTAAATTATATTACTGCCTGCGACAGCGGCCCCAGCCAGTCTGCCCACATCAATCAGTACTTCATTGTACTTTCCTTCTTGAGCCTGAGAACAGCCCTCTTACCTGTGGCATCTTCCTCTTCTCTCCATGCGCATTTTTGTTACACTGCAGTGCTTATTATTGTCTACATTTATACCCTCCTGTTTTTTCAAAACCCAGCCTTGCCTTTTTAATCCATTTTAAAACTTCCAGAAGCAAAGTGCAAACATGTCCATTCTCAATACTCCTGACAGCTGGTCATATTCCAGCTTTTCCCCCCAGCCTGAAGTTGTAAGCTGTCCAGGATATGGCCCCACCTTCTTTCCACTTCAGGTTCCATGCATTCTACTCATCACTCGTGTTCTGTAGACAGCTGTTTAAGCTACTCAGATCGGGACTCATCTTTTCTGTTCCTCCACATTCTCTTCCATTTCTCTTAACTCTTTGTTCTCTCTGTCTAGATTAATGTTCTTTCCTTTCCTGGTCTACATTCCAAAATCTGTCATTCCTCCAAGATCCGGCTCAAGGGCTACCCACTCTGTGAAGTTTTCCCTTTCCATCTCCCACCATGGCCTCTCCCAAGTCTCGGTAATGAATCGGTCCTTTCCTCCCAATTGCCAAGGAGATGCTGTATGCATTCCTTAACCACAGGTTTCTTTGACTCTTCATAGGCCCAGTCTCACAATTAGTAGCCATTCACTGAATTTGCTGAACAATAAACAGTAAGTCTGGACTTTGCTTGCCTAAATGATACCTCTCAGCATGAAAGGGGTACTTAGGTTATCCAGGGCCACCCTTGGAAAGATGTATATCACTGAGGGCATCTGGTGAGGTATCCCAGCTCACCACCCCATCTTCTGAACTGATCCTTAAGAAATACTGGTCCTTAGCTGGGTGTGGTGGCTCACGCCTGTAATCCCAGCACTTTGGGAGGCCGAGGCGGGCGGATCACAAGGTCAGGAGATCGAGACCACGGTGAAACCCCGTCTCTATTAAAAAATACAAAAAATTAGCCGGGCGCGGTGGCGGGCGCCTGTAGTCCCAGCTACTCAGGAGGCTGAGGCAGGAGAATGGTGTGAACCCGGGAGGCGGAGCTTGCAGTGAGCGGAGATCGTGCCACTGCACTCCAGCCTGGGGGACAGAGCGAGACTCCATCTCAAAACAAACAAACAAACAAACAAACAAACAAAAAAGAAATACTGGTCCTTTTCAAAGATGGCAGGTGGGAAGGGGAGGTGGGAGCATCTTATTTGGTATCTGCCAAATAGGACAAGATTTACAAAATTTCTTTTTTGACGCTCTGAAACATCTCTGTACTGCAGAAAATACTTTTTCCTACTGTGGCCCACCTAAGCCAGCATAGCTTTTAGGATGGACTTGCCCACACCCCAAGGCTGGGATTACATTCTTTGCCAGTCTTTGAGAAATACGCTATGCATGGGTTTTCCTGCCCTTCCTCTAGGAGGGAGAAGACAGCAAGGTCCTCTTTCTGTTGTGGAGATGTTCTCTGGCGGGTGAGTGCTAAGCTGTTATGCAAAGGGTGCTGAGAGTCTGTAAGGATGTTTCTTCCTGGACCTAGGGTCCACAGAATGAAATGAATGGGCTCTCTTTGGGTCTTAATGGGGATTTCTCTAGAAAGGTCAGTGTGAGTAGCTCTGAGATAGGGATTAGTTGGCATGCTGGTAGAGCCTTTGTGAAGGTGTGGATTTGGACAGGAGGCTGCTTTTTCTAAATTTTCTCCTTTATTCTGTGTCTCTTCTTTCTAACCTATACATACTCGTCCATCTACCCACACTGGAATGGGGGTGCGGGTTTGAGGAGCAAACTTGATTTTATTCTAAGATGTCTCTTGAAATAAGATTAATCACAATGACCACACAATGCCAGCAATTGTTATTCAGTTTAAGTTGCTAAGTTGAAAAAACAAAAACAAACAAACAAAAAACCATGACCACGACCACCACAGCGAACACAGAGGTTTAGCTTTGAAACTACTCAACACTTAAGTTTTGGGGGAAATGGTAGAATTTCCTGAGTAAGTGGGGATTAAAACACATACAAGGTGGCGTCTGTTCCAGGTCATAATGACAAAAATTACAAATGCCTTTAGGTTACTGCATTGGCTTACGTTTCCCTCTGGCCATGCAGAAATTCCGGGGTCCTTAGGGATTCCTGATGGACTTTTGTCTCTAGAATTAAACTGAGTCACCTCCTGCTGTTCCGGGTGGATGGCTGTTTTCCAGGCACCACACTGCCTTTGTGGTATTTTTTACAGCTGTCATTTACCATTATCTCATAAGCAGTATCTGTTTTCTCCACCAGATTAGAGACTTCCTGAGGACGGGAGGTGATATTCAAGTATCTCCCTGTGACTCCTACTATACCACGTATGCATCTTTATGCTGTTGGATTATGAGGAAGGAATAGGGGTGCTTGGGGGCGGCCACTGATTATCAACTGATGTAAGCATTTCAGCACAGTAATGACCAGCATAGCACCGTTTCCATCTGCAGCCCCTAATGTTTGATCTGCTGCATAGTAGGTGCTCAGTAAAGATCTGTTGATGGAGGTCAGGCATGGTGGCTCACGCCTGTAATCCCAGCACTTTGGGAGGCTGAGGTGGATGGATCATTTGAAGTCAGGAGCTCGAGACTAGCCTGGAAAACATGGTGAAACCCCGTCTCTACTAAAAATACAAAAATTAGCTGGGTGTGGTGGCACGCTTCCATAATCCCAGCCACTTGGGAGGCTGAGGCAGGAGAATCACTTGAACCCAGGAGGTGGAGGGTGCAGTGAGCCGAGATCACGCCTTTGCACTCCAGCCTGGACAACAGAGCAAGACTCTGTCTCAAAAAAAAAAAAAAAAAAAAAAATGATTTGCTGATGGAATGTTCTCCCTTTCTGAGGTACCTTGAAGTGAATGATATGCCCCTTGGAGACAATGCCCATGTCTTTCAGGTCTTCTTCCTCCAGCAGCAGTAGCCGCTTCCCTGTAATGTTGTTTTCTTTGAACAAGCTTGCATATACGCTCATCTCTGCTGAAGAGTCACCTGAAGGAAGTGATTAGAAAGCAGTATAAAATTAGACGAAATCACATCCAAAACAAAGTTAACTCCATGAATTAAGAAGGTAACTTATTCCACTTGCCTTTTCTGACGAGCTGCTGAACCCAACAATACTGTGAAAGAGAGGACACATATGGTTTTGAAGATTCACACATGGTCAGTGGCCGGTCTTCACAGTAAACATAGAGTTTTCAATAGATCAAAATAGCTTTAATTCCTGGCTCAACCACAGAGGTAAAATAGAAGACTTTCTCTTTGTAGTTTTAAAACCTCGAGCTTTCAAATGGGAGATATCCCTCTCTTCGGGGGTCTTGGACAGTTAAAAGACCATTAGTTTTCCTCCTTTTTTGGGAGATATTTTTAAATCCTTTCAAGAGGGTTCTTACTTATAGTGATTTTTCCATTTATGTGCCAGTGGCCCCCTGGATTGCTGAGGGGCACCGGTTTACTCAGGAATTCTATGAGTTCTAGGGACCACACAGCAGTGGACGGAAAGAATCTTCTGTTCTAGGCCAGGTTGTGAAGTAGCCACGTGGCCCCGGCCAAGTCAAAGTATGGAGCTTCCTATGTAGAATGAGGAGACTGGACCCAGTGACCCTTAGTCCCTGTATATCACACGGCCTGGGTTTATTGGTGGCCTCTCACAGTACCTTGGTGAGGGGAGAAGGATGGGAGGGCAGACTCAGTCCCTCTGATTCTCTGGGGGAGTCCTCAACTCTGGAATTTTATTTAAGTGGCCTGGAAACCACTCAACCTCAGAGCAAAGACTAAAAATAGCTGTTAGAACTCAGTGCTTTTTAAAAAATTTCTTTTCGGCCGGGCGCGGTGGCTCAAGCCTGTAATCCCAGCACTTTGGGAGGCCGAGACGGGCGGATCACGAGGTCAGGAGATCGAGACTATCCTGGCTAACACAGTGAAACCCCGTCTCTACTAAAAAATACAAAAAAAACTTAGCCGGGCGAGGTGGCAGGCGCCTGTAGTCCCAGCTACTCGGGAGGCTGAGGCAGGAGAATGGCGTGAACCCGGGAGGCGGAGCTTGCAGTGAGCTGAGATCCGGCCACTGCACTCCAGCCTGGGTGACAGAGCGAGACTCCGTCTCAAAAAAAAAAAAAAAAAAAAAAAAAAAAAAAAAAAAAAAAAAAAAAAATTTCTTTTCAAATGAGAGGGAAACTTTGCAGCAAGGGATAAAGAGATTACATCCAGGCTTGTGAATAAAGGAGACCCTGAGTCCTCTTTCCTTGTTAAGCAAGTCTGGCAGGAAAGTGAGGCTCACTGGGGCTCAGTGAATGGGAAGAAATAGTGGCAACTGGTGCCAAGTTTCCTTACCCTATGGAAGCCAAAAAGGTTAGCTAATGTTGAAAGCAGGTGCACTTCAAAAGAATACAAAGGGCAGAGAGGGAAATGCCTGGGCCCAAAACCAGGTTGAGCTAGGTAAACAGATCTTTTGAGGAGTTTCCAGTAGCTAGTCTGCACTTCGTGGCACCTGGTCTGTTCCCTGGGCTGGAGCCCAAACCCACTAAGGCTCACATTACATCTTTTGTTTTTTTCATTTTAATTTAGCAATACCCTGAGCTTGTTAAATAGACCTGGATAGGCATAAGTCCCTGAGTTTTATAGAACTTAAAACAATTTTTTTTTTTTTTGAGATGGAGCCTTGCTCTGTTGCCCAGGCTGGAGTGCAGTGGTGCGATCTTGGCTCACTGCAACCTCCACCTTCCGTGTTCAAGCGATTGTCTTGCCTCAGCTTCCCAAGTAGCTGGGATTATAGGCATGCGCCACCACACCTGGCTCATTTTTGTATTTTTAGAAGAGATGGGGTTTCACCATGTTGGCCAGGCTGGTCTTGAACTCCTGACCTCAAGTGATCCTTCTGCCTCAGCCTCCCAAAGTGCTGGGATTACAGGCTACCTCGCCCAGCCTAGTCCCCGAGTTTTCTTATCAGGAATTTTCTTACCTGTTTTGTCCCTAAGAAAATAGATATGGTGATGTAACAGACTAAGTTGGATTGTTTCTCAGGGTTTCTATCAAGAATGCAGAGTGCAGGACTTCCTTTGGATTTCAATAGTCTGAGTGCAGCCTCTCAAAAACATAGAGCTTATCTGGCTAAAGCTATCGGGAATGTCTGGGCGTGCTTGTGTCTATTCCCGCTTGGGAGGCCAGAGTGAGGCTGGCAAATATGATGCCTCGTTTTCAAACAGGCCTGAGGTAGAAGGAAAGCCAGTTCAGTGGTGTCCCAGTTCAGTTCAGTCCAGCACTGCCTTGACCAGATCCTCCTCTACCACGGCTCAAGGCCATCCCTGTTCTTTTTTTTTTTTTTTTTTTTTTTGAGACGGAGTCTCGCTCTGTCGCCCAGGCTGGAGTGCAGTGGCCGGATCTCAGCTCACTGCAAGCTCCGCCTCCCGGGTTCACGCCATTCTCCGGCCTCAGCCTCCCGAGTAGCTGGGACTACAGGCGCCCGCCACCTCGCCCGGCTAGTTTTTTGTATTTCTTAATAGAGACGGGGTTTCACCCTGTTAGCCAGGATGGTCTCGATCTCCTGACCTCGTGATCCGCCCGTCTCGGCCTCCCAAAGTGCTGGGATTACAGGCTTGAGCCACCGCGCCCGGCCCATCCCTGTTCTTTTAAAAAGATTTAAGATCACTTTTTTCTCAAGTATGTTCATTTGTTTTCCCGAGCTGCCACTTTAATTTCCTCATTGGTATTTGTTATTGTATTCTGGAATACTTTCAGAGCAAATAGGAAGGTAGAACCCACTTAGAAGAGTTGCAGATACTTGCTTTACTCTTGAGGCCTTATTTTCAATCATTATTGCATTAAAAACAGAAAAAAGGCCAGGTGCAGTGACTCACACCTGTAATCCCAGCACTTTGGGTGGCGAGGCGGGCAGATCACTTGAGGTCAGGAGTTTGAGACCAGCCTGACCAACATGGTGAAACCCCATCTCAGCCGGGCGCGGTGGCTCAAGCCTGTAATCCCAGCACTTTGGGAGGCCGAGGCGGGTGGATCACGAGGTCAGGAGATCGAGACCATCCTGGCTAACATGGTGAAACCCCGTCTCTACTAAAAATACAAAAAAAAAAAACTAGCCGGGCGTGGTGGCGGGCGCCTGTAGTCCCAGCTACTCGGAGGCTGAGGCAGGAGAATGGCGTGAACCTGAGAGGCGGAGCTTGCAGTGAGCCGAGATCGCGCCACTGCACTCCAGCCTGGGTGACACAGCGCGAGACTCTGTCTCAAAAAAAAAAAAAAAAAAAAAAAAAAAAAAAAAAGTTGTGGTATTCTACTTCCTAATCTTAAGTTATATTACAAAGGAATAGTAATCAAAACTGGATGGCATAAAAACAGGCACATAAAGCAATGGAACNAAAAAAAAAAAAAAAAAAAAAAAAAAAGAACTTGTCAACTTCTCCTAGTTAGACTTTCCTAAGGCCCAATCTCTGTACCTAAAAACTTAGGGATAAATTTATGAAATACCTGCCCAAGTCAAATAAGGCATGAATACAAAGAGCTTACCACATCGTCTTCTGTCCATGCACCAATCTCAAAGGAAGGCAGCAGCTGCATGGGAAATATGCATGAAACGAAAAAAAGGTAATATTATCATTGTCTTTTTGGTTCATCCTCTTGTCTCACTGTTTTAGCTCTTAGCTGCTGCTCTGGCTTGGTTCCTCCTGCAGGTTGGGTTGAATGGAAAACAGTTTTCCTGACCTTAAGAGGCAGTTCTCAGTGCTCCAGTAATGTTCACCAATCTCTCAGTAACAATTCATGTACTTTGGTAGCTGTTTCATATTCCTCTGTTGGTACATGGTTTTTACATCCCACAATAAGGCCTCAGCAGTCAAGACATTTCTGACATTTTCTCAGAGACCCAGAGTCTTCCTCAGAGTTCTCAGCCAACATGAGGACTATTGGATTAACAATGAAAATTCCAAAGCAACCACTTAGTAACCAGATGATGTATTATGCCTATTCTCAAGAGGAATTTCTAAGTGTTTAAAGATCTCATTTGCACAATATTTTAAAAACCAGATGTTAGCACCCACGGATGAAGAAGGACATGGGAAATTGGTACGGTCCTAAGAAACCCAGGCTGTAGAGTTGCTCTAACTAAAACAGATTAAAATACCGCCCTGTGAGGTTCACAAGTGCAAACGAAGATATCTCCAGAGGACTTCAGCCTGCACCATTTTCAGAGCCAAAGAGCTACTTACTGTCTTCAATATATGCCCCATGGCCATCTACATAATAAATGCTTATATAATTTTTAAAAGTCTGTGTGTCCTATAGGTCGAATTAGAGTTTGGTACAGCTATTAGCTTTAACTAGCCTAACTTGACCCCCCAAAATGAATTGCTCGTGAGATAATATGGCAAAGCATCACTCATCTTCTGTTACAAATAATATTTTCTTGTGAGTTTCAAAAAAAGAAGTTGAGTTTGGTTGCTTTTACTGTTAGTATAAAAATCAGAGGGTAAGTGAGTTAACCTTTCTAACTTATAGGTATTTTGTACCCACATGCTCAAAATTCTGCTAGAAAAGGCACAGCCCCTGCTTTCAAGGAGCTTTTAATTTAACTGGGGCTAATACAGGTATAAATTATACCTGGGGGACTCCAAGGCCATGTGAATCTTGGTTTACTTAATGCCTAACATAGGGCCTGGCATACAATATCTGGTGAATTTTTGTTGAGTCATTTTAAAGAATGAATAAAATTAAAGGGTGCATTTACTGCAATGCTAAGTTCTCTAGTATAGACTTCAATGTCTATGGGTATACCATAGACAGATGTATTCACAAAGGGGTTCGTAAAAGAAGATGGGAGAATGGAGGGCAGCACGGCTTGAGCTGGGTCCTGCAACGCAAGAAGAGAGGTGATTCCGGGTAAAGAGAAGCAACAAGGCAAAACCTGGCATGGCGGGAGAGGGAGGTACAGGAGGGAAGGATGGGAATGGAAGGCAATGAGTTCATGTTGGAGGAAAAAAGGGAAATGAGGCAGACAGAGTGGGGAGGCAAGCGGAAAAACCCACTACTGAAATGGACATGAATGTGCAGGGTTTCAGTATTTATAGACAAGTTGCCAGGACATAAAGTATACACTGAAATCAATCCTGTTCTGAGTATACTCTGCTACCTGCATGTGCTTCCCTTCCCTCCAGGGTTGCCTCTGCCCCCTCGGAAACACTTGAGGTGGGTAGGAATCATCACACACAGTCACCTGCTTTCATAATGGGGAAAGGAGAAAGACTTGAGGAACAGAATCTAAAGCTGAACTGGATCAAAGAAAATATATGACAATTTTGCCTCTTCACAGGGCAGCTGGACACAGCTGCAGAATCATGCCATTCCCTTCTCCCATCACAGAAGCAAACGTGAAATATGGAACTTTTTTGGTTCGTTCAAGAAACAACAGTCTGAGTTACAGAAATATTTTCCTGCATCATGGCTCACTTTTATAGAAACTGGGATGGGGGGAGGGGATGTGTAGTGTTATTTTTATAAAATTCCCAAATGTTGTGCTAAACAAAATTGAGAAATAAGTATTTTTTGAATAGAAGTTGTAAATGAAATAACTAATCACAACCAGAATCTTTGGTTTTAATGTCAAAAGGAGAGGGGGTTGGTTGCACACTGAGGATGGTTCTCCAATACGATGCCTAGGGAAAGGCGCTGGCTTCATTCAGCTGGATGCTCACTCCAGCAGGATTCTTTGCACAATGCTTGCAAAGATCAGTGAGAGGAAGGCTGGAGCCAGGCATAGCTTCATGACGGTTTGAATTTGGCAAGACAGGGGATAAGAGTTAATGATCTCCAGCCACAGAGTGGCTTACCATTTCCTTTATGTTTTCTGTACCTTGTTAACATATCAGTGTATCTGCTGTAAGATGAGTTCTAAGCCTTTCTTTCTTTGGGGAATAAAAAAAATCCACCCCATGACTGTCTCATCACTTTACAAATTTATTATTTACACTCCCACTGACTTTAGGAGAGAAAAGCTAACACTTGAGTCCATGCGTGTGACAACAATTCCTTCAAAGGACGTTGGGAATCCAATCTAACGGGGATCTTATATACACAGCAACACATAACAAAGGGATTTACTGTCAAAACGTTTATTGCAAAATGGAGTCTTAGAACAAAGGAAAGCAAAGAAAAGTTCACATCAAAATGAAATGTATGACACCAACTTGGATTTCTGAATACACTGTGGACTTTGTGCTGGAATATCAAATTCCAACTATAAAATCAGTAACTGAATAGTCTTACCACACAAGAGTAAAATTTAATCTTCCATACAAACATTATACAAGATATTTGGCATAGGACTTGCTCAGAATAACATTGCAATAGAATAATTGAGAAAAAGTTTTTGTTAAAAAAACAATAAAGTGATAATGCCATCTATTCAAAGCTCACACTCAAAGAATATAAATATTTTCTATTATTTAGTACAAAAATTTTAAGAGTGCAAAAGCAGTATGTGCAGTGTATCATTTCTGACATTAATAGATATACTATTCTGCACACAATATAAAATAGTTAATGTAGGTGCTTGGAACTCTAGTTTGGAGTAAATAATCACATGCCAGGAAGCTCCTCACAGGCAACAGAGTGCAAACAAAGGTGGAGTCTGAGAAAACATGGCTAGTCTTCTAGATGTCCTGATAGACACTCATTTTTCATCAGAGAAATGCTGTATCTAGAGCTGTCAGGCTACGCTACAATCGAGAGAAGAGAATAGATTTGTATGTCTGGCAATGCTTAACACCTAAACAGGAAAACAGTCTTACTCAAAAGCAGCAAAAGGTGCCTGATTATAGAAAATGTATGCTCTATTATATATGTGGTATGATGAAACTCTGCTACTTTCAAAAGGCTGCAATAAGTCTAGTACAATAAAATTTTTTAAGTATTAATATTTAACTCAGAATAAGTTTTAAAACCGTCTTTCATAAAACTCTTACCATTCAAATGAAAACTGAAAAATAAAGTTATATGCACAGTAATTCTGGGAGAAGTCATTCTGGATCACTCCTAAACACTCCCCCACCCCCAATTCCTTGATTTTTAATGGGGATCAAGTTTGACTACCTTAGCTAGTGTTTAAAAGTCTAACAAATTCACTGTATGTTAAAAATCACTGGTTAAAAACCCACCCTCAACATTTCCAGAGCATCAAAAACAGTGAGCTATATGCTTTCAACTCCTTTTCACTGGTTATGTAAAATAGTAAAATGTAATTTTGCTTTCAAAAATGATGGGTAGAAAAAGGAGGCTTTAAGTTAGCCTGTAGAATTGCAGCTACCTCAATGAGATTTTTTTTTTTTTTTTTTTTTCTATTTATTGTGGAATCAGTG
Organism: Theropithecus gelada; assembly: GCF_003255815.1. NCBI lineage: Eukaryota > Metazoa > Chordata > Mammalia > Primates > Cercopithecidae > Theropithecus > Theropithecus gelada. The sequence goes on along the minus strand of NC_037680.1, from coordinate 49,601,197 downwards.
TAATGGGAGAGTGACATGCCCCAGTGGATTTGGCTGTTTCATCAAGTTGCCACAGCATTCCTAAGGAGAAAGAAACCATTTCCCCGTAGGGAAATGCTGCTTTAAGGTAAAGCCACGAAACTCACAAAATTCAGGTTGTATGTTGCTGTAATTCTAAAAATACATTTTTTTTTTTCTTGGGTGATTTCGTTTAGGAGAAAAATAATTAGACACGAAACTCTAAAGCTTCTGGATTTGATAAGTTTGTCAGTGGGGAAGGGACAATGCTACTGGGTTTTATTTATTTATTTATTTATTTTGAGATGAAGTCTCACTCTGTCATCCAGGCTGGAGTACAGTGGTACGATCTCAGCTCACTGCAACCTCTGCCTCCCGGTTCAAGTGATTCTCCTGCCTCAGCCTCCCTAGTAGCTGGGGTTACAGGCATGTGCCACCACACCCAGCTAATTTTTGTATTTTTAGTCGCAACAGGGTTTTACCATGTTGGCCAGGCTTGTCTTGAACCCCTGACCTCAGGTGATCTGCCCACCTCGGCCTCCCAAAGTGCTGGGATTATAAGTGTGAGCCACGGCGCCCAGCCCCTTTTGGATGGAAGACTTTACGAAGCAAACTGTCCCTGGCATTCACAATGTTACTATTCCTGGCACTGGGCACCAAATGCCATCCCAGTTGCTGTGACAACCAAAAATGTGCCCTAGCCCCAACACTCTCAAACACCATTAGGTGACAGCAGTACCCCAGTTGAGAATGACTAGGAGGGTCTCATCAAATTCTACAAGATAACTTTATGAATTAAGAAAAAAAGATGAAAGGTGAGACATTTTCAGTTGCATGTCCCTGATAATTACTACAACAATTGAGAGATTTAATTCTCATTTTGAATTTTTACGTTTGTTTCTTTTAACCCTTTTCTTTCTAAATGTACATTTTTGTAAATCAAGTAATTAGAACTAAATCCAATACTGATAATGGCCATTTCAAAAACTGGTCTGAAAAGTGAATTAGAAGCTGTATAATTAATATCATCATTAGAAATTCTGCATATGGCTAATAAACATTCCTTTTTAAAATTAATAGAGTCTAAAGTCTTCCAAATGATCTTTACAGATAGAGTGAGAACACTATAAAATTCTGATTATATGATTGAGATTTCAGGGATGTTTTAACATGTTCAAACCACTAGAAGGACATTGATTTGGAACAGAAAGTAATAGAGCCAATGTCACGTGGTAATGATCAATAGTCCGGTTCTACGAGGAGAACAATTTTAAGCTCTTCACCGAGGCCAATTCTGCTGTATTCGAAATCCTTGCAGGTTCTTGGTGGTAGAGTATTGACCTGTAACCATCTCTGGAATACTGGTGAGGAAAATAGCAGCAGTAAGGAAATGAGGAAAGTATTACCTAATTAATGATAAAGTTAGGTCCAGTATGGAGTCCTGTTATTTTTCTCTTTGGCCCTATTTGGCTGCTTTTATTAATGCAACAGAACTTTATGTATAATCATATGGATTTATTAAGAAAAAAATCCATTTCATTCAGTTCATATGTTCTAAATGTATTGCTGCTCATTTTTAAATGAGAAGCGAGGTTTACATTCTTACATAAAGTGCAGAGATCCCGAAGTTAGCCCCAGAGATCCCCTTGCCTTTTTCAGCCTTGCTCAAATGTTACATTATCAGTGGCACCTTTCCTGATCATACTTTAAAAACCTCAACATTCACCCATGGGCCTTATCCTCCTTCCCGGCTTCATTTTTTGGCGTATACTTATCAAATGTGAACATATGATGCATTTGCTTTATTTATCATCAATCTTTACTCACTGGCATGTAAGCTCTGTGAGTGCAAAGATTTTCACCTAGCTATCATCCAGAACAGTGTCTGGCACAGAGAAGGAGCTCAATGAATATGTGTTGAATGAATGACTATATCTTTGCCTTGTAAACCCCATGCTATTGGCTCTCTCCTCAGGTGGCTGACCACTGCAGCCCAGGGCATGCCGGAAAGACAGGAGTCCCAAGCCCTCCCTTCTACTCTACTCCAAGCTTTTCTGCTTGGGTGCATTGACTCAAGTCAGGTAGTACTTCTCTATGTCTGAGCACAGACAGGCTGTGTTCCTGTATTTGTATACGTGTGTGAATAGACAGAGAAACTAGTAGCATGGGTATGTGGGGGAATCCATCTTTTAGGGAAAGCTTTGTCTGCTCTTTCTGCGTTTAGTCTCACCTCAGACCAGGTTAACCTGGCCAGGGCTCATAGTTTTCAAAGAGCAACAGAAGAAATCTATTTAGCTTACATTCTAAGAATGTTCTCTTTATCTTTCCTGAAAGCTATCCACTTTTAATTTCATCTCATACTACAGAGAAAATATTATTTGAAACTGATAGTTTTCCGGAAGGTTACTGAAATCACTTATTTTTCAGTGTCTTCACTGGCACCATTCATAGTAGCTAACATTAACTAGCCACTTTCCATGAGCCTGGTGCTGTGTTAAGTGCTTTACATATATTATTTCTTTTCATCAGTACAATGATCCTTTCAAGTAGGTACTATTACTATTCCCATGTGGAAGATCAGCAAACAGACACACAGAGATTAAATAATTTGCCCAAGGTTGTCAAGCAACTGGGCCCAGGATTCTGAGTGACAGTCTGACTCTGATCCCTTTCTTCATCACTATGCCACCTAGGCTGCTGTACACCTCACACCCAGAACATTCTATTAGTTATTTCTCCCCAAATGAAGCTGGCACAGCATACTGATCATTATGCGGTATTTTTCAGCTCTCAAAGGGTATTAGAAACATGTCACGCTTCAAATTCTGAGGCTTTTAATGATCAAATATAGTTAGAAATACTATTAGATCATATCTATGATGATGTCGTTTCTTAAAACTTCCATAAAAAGAACAACCAAAAATGTTTTGGTTTAATAGTCAAATAATGACACTCCTTTCTAATTTAGATTGAAACAAATCTTAGTTCTTTTGCCTCTTAATATATATAATTAAAAGTGTTTTATAATTTAAACCAGCTTTGACAAATAGGTGATAAAATTCTGAGAATATCCCTGGCTAGCCAGGTTTTCAGAGCACTGCCTGTATCTGCTTCTAAAACACCAACATTATTAAGCAGGGTTAAAACAAAAAACAACTCTGGTAGGCTAAACTTGATATGGAAAGGACTTGTGTTTTTGCCTAAGTGAGGATAACTTATCTTTACTATTTCTTTCGTAATATTTAATTTCTTCTTTAAAATAGCTGAGCATATGTTTAGAATCCAGGATTATTATGCCCCTCTAAAAAACAAACGACCACGCATACACCACTTGCTGGAAAATCCAGGAGAGGCATGAATGAACCCCCTGGAAGCATCCCCTTAAGACCACGTCTTTCTCTTTGTATAAAGCACAAGCACAGCCTTAAATGACAGTGTGTTGTTAAGAAACTTCCATGGCCAGCAGTGGTATGAAAGTTTGCAACATCTGCTGTTGGTTTCAAATCAGAGTATTTTTCCTTCAAATACACTACTGAGAACACTGCTCAGGCTTTACTTTGAGCAGCTGTGCTATTTAGTACTAAAAATTCTCAGCATTTAGGTATTTCTGAAGAGCATTTTGTTATAACCTTCTTTCATTTCAGTATTTTTGTTGTTGGATTTTGTACTATCAATTCCTTCTTTCTTTCTTTTGGTTTTTGAGACAGGGTCTTGTTCTCTTGCCCAGGCTAGGTGCCATCATGACTCACTGCAGCCCTGACTGATGGCTAGGTCTCAAGCAATCTTCCTGCCTTGTCCTCCCAAGTATCTGGGACTACAGGTGTGTGTTACCATGCCAGCTAATTTTTTAATTATTAGTAGAGACGAGGTCTTACTATGTTGCTCAGGCCAACCATTTCTGATATTATAGTGTACTGCTATAAGAAAAAAAAAGTAAGTCACAGAATACTATGTGTCAAAGAACAATTAGGAGTTAAGAGTGCTTGTTCAAAATGTACGTTTTTAAAAACGATTTGAATAAAGGAAATAAAGTAAAATACAAACTAAAAGGTACTCATTAAAAAAGAAAAAGCCAGAATGTCATTACTTTAAAAGTCCTATATTGTATATAGAATCACAAATTTCTATAATCAGGCACCACATTTGCTGATTCATAAATATACTCCTTTGGCTTAATTCTCCCCCCATTTTTCTGTAAGCAAAAATAAATCAAAAGTAGAATTGATAAGAAATTACGGTCATGTAAATGTGATTGGCCTAAAATGCAGTGCTTGGTTTTCTGCCTCCTTACTTGTTTTTGTACAGACTGAGATAAACAAATTACTTTTGTGTTTTCCAAACGTTTTTAATTTTATTACTTTGCTTTCTGCTTTCATTCACTATTATCCATGTCATTATCCTCCTCCTCACCGTCATCATCATCATCATCGTCACCTTCTGACAAGTCAAAATCACTGAACCCCAGAGCCATGTTGACTTTCTTCCCCCTTCTCTTAGATGTGGTTTTGGAAGAATTCTGCTTGGCTTGCATGTTTATCTGCATCCCAGAATGCATCACAGCTCCTGCTTTGTTCATTGAGAAGATATCCCCAAAGCCCATCAGCATCATGGCCTGCAGACTTGGGTTCATGCCATGGCCCTCCCCGTTACTTGTTGCTGTGATCTGACATGACATCTCTGCACTGTTTGACTCCTCTGTTTTAGATTCAAAGTAAGACTCCTCAGACATTCTTGCAGCAAGAGGCAAGAGAAGCTATCAAAAGGGAAGAAAGGACAGAAGTAAAAAGAGAAATTAGGACCAATTTAAATCAGGAAAATAGATACCACAAAATTAGTTGGCACTACACAGGAGGTAAATGATTAGTGAAATAAATGAATGTAGGGAATTATGTGAGAATGTATTTAATGGCAGATTTGGCTCCAGCATATTTGCCATAATGACTGACAGGATAAATCACAACCAAAAGTTTGCAAAGCACCACAGCAAGCCAAATTTCAAATGGAAAAGAAGTTGCAAGTTTTAAGCCCTCATTTTGCTTAAAACCAAATAGTTTTTAGGATTTATCTTAACTTTTCCCAATTTCACTTTCACAAGAAAACATTTAGTTAACCATTATATTTTTTACAGAAGAAATTAAGCAGAGATTCATTCTCAAATGAAAAATTAAGAAACTTTATACCCAAAAGATAAGCTCAGAGGAAGCACAAAAAACAGTTCAGCAGTCAATACAGTTCTAGGGAAATGTGGGTTGTTGACTACCTTTTTATCTGGATTAGTGCTCTGAATATACACTAAAATTTAGTCTAGAATTCACTTGCTTCCACTTATTTATTTATTGTAGCCAGAACTGCTGTAATACTGTTGATTCAAATTATCAAATAATTCACTTGTGAACAAATTCTAGATGCTGTCTCTCACATTTAAGTTAGACGTAAGTATGTAAACACATGAAAACTGGGAAGAAAGGAGGAAAACAGTGTTAATTTAGATTGTTCTAATATGCTGTAATATTCAAGTTTTCCTCTTTCGACAGAACTTTTTTCTTAAGATGTCACCGCTCACAGTGGTCACAGACATTTATCTTCTACTTTATGTAATTATTTTGAACAGCCATCTTATTCCCATAAATGTTTGGGCATACCCATTTCAGGGGTAAAACTGTTAGGATATGAAAAATGTTACTGCCTCTTCTTTTGAGAAACAAGCAAATCAAGGCTTATGTTTTTGGCATAGCTTCAATATGGATACATTTATGATAAATAATGTACAAATAATATACTGGGATGACCTCTATATTCTGGTACCTAATATTCAGGATCAATTTCCTAATTTTTTTTTTTTTTTTGAGACAGAGTCTCGCACTGTTTCCCGGGCTGGAGTGCAGTGGCACTATCCTGGCTCACTGCAAGCTCCGCCTTCCAGGTTCAAGCAATTCTCCTGCCTCAGCCTCCGAGTTGCTGGGATTACAGGCGCCCGCCACCACACCCAGCTAATTTTTTGTATTTTTAGTGGAGACAGGGTTTCACTATGTTGTCCAGGTTGGTCTCGAACGTGTGACCTCGTGATCCACCCGCCTCAGCCTCCCAAAGTGCTGGGATTACAGGCATGCGCCTCCGTGCCTGGCCTCAATTTCCTAATTTTTAAACTGAAGTTGGAGCTGAGTTTTTAAAAAGTAGCTCGCTCTTTTGGGAAAAACCCTCCTGGAGTCGTTAGTTCAATAACTTTAATTTCATATCATTCAACTGAAAAGTATCCATTATATGGAAGAAAATAATTGATTTAGATCCTTAAACACTGGAAACAGGATGTTATTTCCCTGGCAGTCAAACTTCTCAGCTTCTGAAATTTGTTTTCAATTGTAAGATATTCTCAGGAACTCTTTGTGGCTCATTGTATTATTTTGAGGGTCATTCCTCATATTAGGTTTGACTCTAAAGATCTCTATAAATGTTCCTCAGATAAGCCTGTATTCTTAAAATAAATAAAATGTTTACATCAAGCTTCAACTATAATTAGAAAATAAACATTATCCATATTTATGCATAAAGGATTAATCTCCCCAAATATCCTTAACTAATGTTTTAGTTTTAGGAAAGAAAATAGTGCCCTTGAAATTAATCGAATGATACAATTTTTTATGAAGTTATATAAATGTTAAACTTACATAATTAAGATAAGGCCACATACAGGAAGTCTAAACCTCCAGCCACTTCCTTTTTAAAAGGTTTATTTCATCTTTCTCTAAGAAATCTCAGTTAAAGCTAAACAGAAACTGATGTGAGGACAAAAGAAAATACCTACTTACAAAATATCTGAACATAAACTTTCTTTCCTTCAGAAATACCAGCTCTAAGCAGAAGAGACATTAAAAGCAAGTACTGTAAAGAAAGAAAACTTATCTCCCATAAGGAAAAAAAGAAGAAAATCTCATTGAGATTGTGCTACAGGCTGTCCATTGTTAGATGGTGGTCCTCAGAGCAGTTCCTTCACAGAAAGTTTCGTGGGGTTAAAAACTCAAGCAGGCAACCTACCGAGCACACAGAGCTTTACTGCAGAGCGTTTTATTATTTATTATGAAACTATGTTACTAAGAGCAATAATTATGTGCAAGGCAGCCTGTTTCTTAGCAAAACTGATGCCAATAAACTAAAGAAAGGTTCTGAAGCATATGTGAATGGCTAAAGTTTTTCTTACAATACTACATTTAGAAAGAGTCAAGCCATGCAACGCTTTTACAGCTTTAGATTTCAATACATTTTAAAACAAAACAAAACCTTGCAGACTTCAGAAGCTGTGCTCTAGGGACAAGGTCACATTTTTGCTCCTGTCCCTCATGAGCTCTGGGAGAAGCACTGCTCCGGTGCAGATCCCTAGAGTGAGGCTCTCAGAGGCTGCCTGCTGACACCACGTCAGCCAGAACAGGAAACTTCCCTCATCGTTTTCTCACTAGCCAAGTCAAATTCACAGATAAAAGTGGCACTTTAAAAATGTTCCATGGTAGTGTTATGGATAGCAATTTGGTCCATTTTGGAATTCCCCGGAGAACCAAAGTCCTTTTTTTCCAAATTGAATCTGATAGTAAACATTTAGCTTCATTGTATTTTCCTTGTTTGGCTATCACGTTGCTTCTCCACACAAGTTGGGAAGGAGACAAACTATTTTATTCCTTAGACATTGGAAAATACTTTCCAATTGGGCACTGGCTGCTTAATGAAGATTAAGACTTTTAAAGATAGGAAAGCTTTTTGAAGACCACAAAATGAACGGCATTCCAGTATTTTTTGGCATAATCACCATAGCAACTATCAAAAATGAATTTAAAATATATGTTTACTTTTAATCTACTATTACTTGGGTAATTTTAAGTGAACAAATATTGCCCATTAAAAACCCTGGGAAAAAACAATTATAAATGTATACTTAATTCCTGAAAATGTTATGCCATTTAAAATAGAAAAGAATGCTGAAATTTGATTAGACTTTAATAATATCATATCAGCATGTAAGCTCAAGGTTACTGTATAACCAGTGAAATGCTTAAAAAGAATTTTTATATTCCTCTAAATACAAGACTTGGGAGAAAACAAGATACTGCCTAGGTGTAATAAATACTGAAAGCTTGTCCAGAGAGAATCTTTTTCCAATATTTTGCTGCCCCCGATCATAACACTAAATTGAGTACGAAATATTAATGCTTCTCATTTGCATGTCATCATGGTTAGCTCCATTTTAGAAGGAAAACATGGTTAAGTTCTGACACATCAAAGACTCTGTTAGTCAGTGAGCTGCTGGAGTTACAGTTATTAATGACTGAGCGACTAGAAGGAGTTAATCAGCACCGAGGTGCATGTTCTGAGATTGAGCAGATGGTGTGAAAATACATCGGATTTTATTATTGTAATTCTAATATACAAACACACTGACAGAATAACAGTTCTTAAGGAAGGAGCCAGAAATAGGATAAGCTTTTCTTTTAAATCTCTGGCATTTTATTAATTGAAATTAGGTATGAATGCCGCTTGAGTCCACATGCCGGCCCTTTGATACACAGGCGCGAGGCAGGAAATGAGGAGGGGCAGCGGGAGGCAGGGGAAGAGGTGCCATGCTGCCATGCTCAGCCGCGCAGCCTACAAGCAGCATGTGGAAAGACGGCGAAGGGGGAGGGTACTCACCGGGGTGTTGGACTGCTCTGTCAGCTTTTGCTCCCACATCTTTAAACGTCTTTCTCGTTCTTTAAGCTCCTGCTCCTTAAAGCTGAGATCACGCTCTAGTTTCTTTAGCCTTTCAAGAGTTGCCTCAATTTCGCACCTGCACAGGGATAGCTGGTGTAAGTCTCAACTTTACTTAAGAGACATGAAGCGCTTAGTGGGTCCATCAGAATGCTAATCAAAGTAAAAGACAAATGCCGGTGCTTTAAAATCAACCAGGAAGCTGCCGGAGGAGAAGGAATCTTTCATGTCCTGAAATATCAAGAGGTAGTTTCTAGCTTGAAAATATAAGCTCAAAATATTTCAACAAAGCGTTGAAGAGCCACTGGGGTGCAGCATAAGCTATGGAGCGGGTGTCCTGGTACAACCATTTAGTAAATGCTTACATTTATCTAGCTCTTTACAGTTTGTAAGTGCTGTTATCCATGATCTCATCTTATTCCCATAACAGTCCCAAGAAACAGGTATTAATCTCATAGTATAGGTGGGAAAATGATATTCAAGTTAGGTGTTAACACACCATCAGTAAGTGGTTGAGATGACACTTTAGGCTACTCATTGGCTGAGTAACCCAAGCAATCAATTGACTAACCTGACTCAGTTTCCTTGGTTGTAAGGGGTGGTGGTTATAGAACATTAGGGTTCCCCTACCTGCCTGATCCTTAGACTTACATAGGCAACTTGTTTTTTAAAAAACCACACACCAGAACCCAACAAAACATGGATTTCTAGGACCTTTCCTTAGAGCTCATGAGTCAGTAGGCCTGGGTGGGACCCTGGAATTTTCATTATTTTATAAAAGACCCGAATAATTTTTACAATCAGGCAAATGTAGAAAACCCTGGGCCAGATGAACTCTAAGGTTCCCTTTAATTCTCATAATTTTTAAAGGAAGTTATCTCCCTTAGTGTCTATAGGCCAACCAACCTCACCACTTGGAACCACATGCTATGTTACAGAAATTTGTCCTTCACAGAAAGTGGAACTGGTACCATGGCTCAGCACAAACGGTTTTCTCCTTTAGGGCTGTCGCAATGTTTAAGTCTCAATTTATGTTTTCAGAACTGGAAGTTCTTTCCCTTGAGTTTCTGAAAAGCCTGTAAGTAAGCAACAATACTGAGAGAATGAGGGAGAGGGAGAGGGAAGTCAAGGCTAGAGAAGACACTGGAGAGGAGGATGCAGAAGATGGGAACTGGGTGACTATTGCAGAATAGCTGCTGGGTGCTGCCAGCTGTTGCTTCCAGGTGCCGCTGAGGCAGTCCTGTGTTGCGACGGCATAATCATGATTGAGATGTTGACTACGGAAGGTAGAAGCCCCCACATCTAAGTTAATGAATATATGTAACCAAAGTCTGCCTTTTTCTTTCTAGGGAGAATAACAGTAAGTAAACAGCTTACTCTTATTGGAACATTCCAATGCTCTTACAGATACTAACCAAATGAATGAAAACAAAAAGTTCTGGACATTCACTGGCAAAATCCAACTCTGCACAGGTATGGAGGTGGGTCTGGATTTGGCTCAACACTTTACTTCCCTACTTGTCCGAAATGCACCTCAGAGCAAGGGAGGCAGCAATCAGGTGTAAGAAGCCTCTGCTGCAACGCCCACAAATATCAACACCCATCCCTTTTACTGGTGCCATTTGAAAAATCATAAAAGGCTGTAAGTCATATTACAGTCCCTAAAGAAGGCAGTGAATCAGCCATCTTTCAGAATTATGACTGTACCATAAAATCCAAATTTTATCCCTGATATTTTGGATAAAAATATTATGACTATGCACATAAACGAAGTTTTTATTTTTCAATGGAAGACTGAGGGGAAAAAATCAGCGTGAAAAACCTTAGGGTAAATTTTTGTCATAAAAAAAGAAGAGTGAGCCATCTTCAGTTGGTGAAGCGGTCAGTAGGCGGCAAGGGGGTGGTGGGAGCTGGTCGGGCTCAGTGTGCGATGGCAGAGGCCTGGGCCGGCGTCTACACGGCGCTTCTGCCAACCCAGTCCCCGCGCCCCTGCCAGTGAGACTAATCTCACTGATGTTCTTTTAGACCAGGGTAAATGGTCACTACATTCTATTTCACTTGTAATTTAAGCCAAAGATGCATCTCAAGTTCCAGCTCTGGGAGCCTACTGCGATTGTCAGCACTTCTGGAAAACGGATCAAGAGTTAAATGGACGGGAAGCTGTGACACAGAAACTAACACCGAGTAAATCTCCGTCTTCAATCTGTCTCCTCAGGCCCAGCTTTCCAACAGCACTCCCGACACTGCCGAGTCTGAAATCGTGTGGGAGGTTATATGCCATTAGAGACGTGACCCCAACCCGGGGACGACATAAAAACAGCTGCTCCCTTGGTTTTTTCTGTGCATTGTTTTGTATCAAATGCATTTGTTGATATATTTATATAACCTTCTTGTTCTAAAAATATAGTTTAAATGTCTTAGTTGATGAAAATTATGGTCTTCTCGTAAGCCAAATCCAATCAAGGTCAATGTCAACTAGTATCAATTTTCCATATGCCAAAAACAGGCAATGAACTGTAATTATCTTCTTTCATCAGACAGAAACTTACTTTGAAATAAAAGGTCAATTTGTAAAAAGAGTGATATAGCGTATATATTACATGATAAATGTATAATCTGTTTATTAAATGTAGTGTTATATATTACATGATTTGTGCTAACATTGCACAAATTGCAAAGGTTACATGTTTTGATCTCTGGGTTTTTGTTTTTAAGAAGGCATGTCACGGTGAGAGTACTTTGGTCACCACGGGAAACACAACCAACCAAGTGTTTTGCCAAGAGACACAGATCTGACCGCTCATCACAACACTGCATGCCTCGTTCAGTGCAGGTTGCCACAGATCTACAGACAATTACATGGTTAATGAAAATCCAAAACAGGACCCACAGGATGACACATTTTCTGTTCTTAATGCTTATTGCCATTATTGCTAGTAAGTCAATGGGAGGAGAAACAAGCTGAAGGTCTGATGAATAAGGAAAAGTCTGACACTAGATTTTGTTCCTATCATTTATTAGGTCAAAGGAAAGAACACAGTTTATGTGGTTTTTAATAATGTAGTTTTAAAAAGAGTTTTCAGAATAACCATTCAGTTTTCTAAAAATACAAGTTGCATCTGGTCTATGTGTGGAGGAAGCTCTACCAGAAAATAATCATTTGCCAGAAACACCACAGCAGGATTGGAATCAGGCTTCACTGTGATCACTGTGACTCTAATTTACTAAAACACTCTTTGGACACTAGTCATGTGGTTTCAGACACTAGATAAAAGTTGGGGGGAAAGAGGAAGTAGTTCGAATGTGTTGTCTTTTGAAATGTTGAGATTATCTGATAAAAACATAATTCTTTTCAGGAGTTTACATATTGAGTTAGACACCTAATAACCTAAAATGATCATGCCCTGTAATATTTCTCTTAGCTAAAAAGGAATTCAGTCAAGTGAATATTGCATACTAATGAGAAGACAGCATGACAATGGCCACAAGTCTAGTAACCGCACTGTACAGCATGGGTGCAAGGGCAGGCTGTGTTACCAGACCACCCAGGTTCTGTTACTGTATTCTGTACTGGGTTCTGTTCTCAGTACTGTATGATTTTGAGCAAGTTACTCAATTTACCTTTGCATCTGTGATATAATTTAGGGTTGCTATGGGGATTAAAAAAGAAAATCTAAATGAAGTACAAGCATCTGGTAAAAACCTAATAAGTGACAACTGTGTTTATTATTATTAAAATTACTATTATAGTCCTCTCTGTTTTTAACCAATTGCCTACTTCAGTGAAAACAGCTCTGCTGCTTCTCAAACTGTGGTTTACTGGTTCGGGTCAGGATATATATTCTCTCTCCAGCTCTCAGAACAGGATTAACAGTTCCTGAAAGATGAGGAGGCCCCCTAGGCAACTGTATTCCTTTTACTAAAATACGTCACTGTATTTTACCTCCTTTTTCCCCCATTGTCAATCATCAGTTTCATTTCCCTCACTTTCACCTTCAAGCATTTTAAAAATTGAATTTATCATGCAACTAGTCCATGTTTAATGTGGAAGAAGTAGGAAATAAAGATATACAAATAAAAAACACTCTCTATAATTCCATTACCCACTGATAACACTGACTTTTTGATACTTTTCTCTGTGTACATATACACAATAATATATTTTATAAAAAACAGAATCATTCTAAACAAACTAGACTGTAGGCTCTACTTTGAAATCATTTATCAGACCTGTGATTTTAGGAATGACCTTATTACTCTGTGTATGGAGATATAATCATTTTTAATTTATTTTTATTCTCTATTGTACTTTATACCATTTCTGGTTTACCCTTCTCAATTTTGATGCTTTGCTGAAGAAGTGTCCCTACATTTTTGCACAGCTTTCTCATTTCTTTTCTTTTCTTTTCTTTTTTTTTTTTTTGAATAGGATCTCACTCTGTAGCCCAGGCTGGAGTGTAGCGGCCTGATCTCGGCTCAATGCAGCCTCGACCTCCCCAGCTCAAGTGATCCTGCCACCTCAGCCTTCCGAGTAGCTGGGACCACAGGTTAGAGTAACAATGCCCAGCTAATTTTTTTTTATTGTGAGTAGAGATGAGGTCTCTCTATGTTGCCCAGGCTAGTCTCAAATTTCTGGGCTCAAGCAATCTGTCACCTCCGCCTCTCAAAGTGTTGGGATTACACGTGTGAGCCACCACGCCTGGCCTTGTTGACATACTTTAAAAGACTCCCTATCTTGGTATTAAAATCTTACTAATCCCTTCGATAATAGATCAAATAGCATTTTCTCCAGAATCCTTTTACCATGTCCTTGGACTAGATCAGATTTCATGGTTATCTGCTCTCTAGTATACTTCTCTGTCATGATACTTGTCAAAATAGAAATGAGATCGTTTTGAATATATTTAATAGTTTAACATTGGACACTTGGGCTGGAGAGCTCCATGTGCCCTGGGACTCTTGTGCTCATTGCTACAGCCCAGTATCAGAATGGCACCAGTTGTTCTCACACCAGCAGAAGTTCAATGAATGGATAATGAATGAATGAATGAATGAATATAAGAAGTACTTTTGTCATGGCAAACAAATTAACTTACATATTTATATTCTCTTGTATAATATCACAATCTCTTTTTATATTATTACCACCATGGTAATTTTCTCTCTTGCTTCCCCAAATATTTACTAAGCAAATGCTGTGTTCAAGGCACATTTTGATGCTGTGAGTGATGAGCAAACGTGATTGTCTGCCTCTCTCACATTTCAGCCCGTGAGACACACATTAAACAACTAACTGCCAAATTACTTCTTAATTCCAATAGCGGTAAAGCCTATGAAGGAGATGCTGTCAGAGCACATAAAGTGGAACCTGATCTGGCCTGGGGTCAGGAAGCCTTTCCCTGCAGATGTATTATTCAACTGCTATGTGAATGATGAACAGGAGTTAAGGTGGGGTGTGACGGCAGGCGTGGTTCACAGCTGAAATGGGATAAGTTTTAAAGAGAGGAAACTGTGCTTGTAAAGACCCTGAATGGGGAGAAATATGCGTTGGTTGAGGGACTGAAAGCCAGAAATTAAGGGAAGAATGATCCTAAGCTGACGCTGGTGAGGCCAGAGTACTGAGGGTCTTGTGAGTCTTGGTAAGTATTCTGGTCCTTTTTTTTTTTCTTTTTTTTTGAGACCGGGTCTTGCTCTGTCACCCAGGCTGGTCTTTTGGGCTCAAGTGATCCACCCGCCTTGGCCTCCCAAAGTGCTGGGATTACAGGCGTGAGCCACTGTGCCAAGTATTCTGGTCTTTGTCTTAAGAGCAATGGGAACTCATATATGGATTTTAAAGGAGAGGAGAGTGATCTGATGACATGTATACTCATCTCTTACTGCAAAAAACAAATATTACTTACATGTTTTGTTTTGTTGATTATCTCAGCCCAGGAAAAAAGTCTGTTATACCTAGACTTGAGCTCACTGTATAATTTTTGTATCCCTAAATAAAAATTCATTTACCTCACTGGCCCTAGATAGATATTTCAAAGGAATAAAAACAAATAAGGTTATTGTAAAACAACAAACAGCCCAAAGAAGTATCTAGCAACAGAAGTAAACAACGCAGTAATTTTCAAAGTGCATGCAGTATTCATTTGGCATCAGCAGATGGCGTAAGGCGTCATGTTACTGCCCACGGCTATCAGGAGCAGAGATGAAGTTACCTAAATCTCTGCTGAGTCAGGCGGGGAATAATGTTAGCTTCCAAACATGCTATTTATATTCATGGATCATGTGACCTGGCTCAAATGTTTCATCCTGGGTTTACTCTTCCACTCATACAATTTTCTCATTATTAAGTTTATTCAACAAGCTTTGAAAGAATTTATGACATCCAAAGTTTTCTTTTAAGAGTATTTTTTATAGTCTCCCTGTCCCCCTCCACTAGCAGACACAGTGCTCTGCAAATTTCAAGGTAAACAGTGTTCCTGTTTCTTACAGAACAGAGAACAAAGCTTCCTAACAAAGCATAAACACAGAGAAATGTCTGGTAACCATCTTTTGTCTCAGAAGATATGATTTCAATGTTTTTTTTTTTTTTGAGACAGAGTTTCACTCTTGTTGCTCAGGCTGGAGCGCAATGGCGAGATCTCGGCTCACTGCAACCTCTGCCTCCAGGTTCAAGTGATTCTCCTGCCTTAGCCTCCTGAGTAGCTGGGATTACAGGCATGTGCTACCACACCCGGCTAATTTTTTGTATTTTTAGTAGAGACGGGGGTTTCTCCATGTTGGTCAGGGTGGTCTCGAACTCCTGACCTCAGGAGATCCACCCACCTCGGCCTCCCAAAGAGCTGGGATTACAGGCGTGAGCCACTGTGCCCGGCCTCAATAAGGCAACTAGCTTGGAGAAACACTATTTCTTGCTTACTTATGAAATTCAGGACTTGTAAGATTTCCAAAATCATAAAAAAACCTTTTTTATTTCTCCCATAAACTATGCTCAGAAATCAGGACTGTCATTCAGATCTCTGGTTCTCTTCTTCATTGAGACGAGTGATGGTCTTTCAAAGCCAGGCGCTGTGGCCTGGTGTCGGGGCTACCCACCTCCACTCCGCCTTGTTGTGCAGGAATGAGTTACACTTGTCAGGAAGGCTTGTGTCATTTGACATGGACTCCAGGATTGAAATGATTTGCTTGAATGATGGCCGTTTCTGAAGAAGAGAAAATCAGTAATCATTCGTTGGGACTTAAGAAAGGAGATATTTAAGAGAAAACGTAGATACTACAAGCATAGTAATAAACTCAACCCACCATAACAAAATAAAACATGATGCAATGTCCTGATGTAGTTATTTTACACTCATCAGGTCACTCAGGTTTAGGGAACTGTATTCTTTATTCTCAGTGAACTATCCACATGGAGAGATTCAGATGCTGTTTTTCTATCATGTGGCCTAAGGTTGGGATAATTCATGTTTTTCTCCAGGAAGGGAGAACACTAATTCTCTCTTTTAGTTATGATTAAGAACTCCTAAAAGAAAACAGTGAAGTCCTTTAAAAACCTACGTGATAAAGCTGGTAAAAAGTTTACGGTAGACTGTGTGTGGTGGGTATGTTAGTGTTCACTGTAAAATTCTTTCCACTTTTCTTTGTTTGAAAATTTTTATGATAAAGTGTTGGGGGGAACTCTACCTATCAATCTATTGGAACTAATAGAATTTTCCAAGTTGGTTTGTCAGAAAAAAAAATTCAGGTACTATGCTGATCACCTGGGTGAGGAAATAATCTGTACACCAAACCTCCACGACACACAATTTACCTACATAACAAACCTGGCCATGTGCCCCTGACCCTAAAAGTAAAGTTAAAAAAAAAAATCCCCCAATTTTAAAGCTGTCATAACTTCACTGTTCTCAATATTTATTTTCTGTTATAATTGGCTTTAGTGCTAAGACACTGTAAGGTATTGCTCACTAGAAATGAGCATTAAGTGTGTTTCTTCAGCTAGCAGTAACTAGAACTATTCTAGTCTGTCTCTTTAGACTCTAGCCAAGGTTGAGACAAAAGGTTAAAACAAAAATAGAGAAAGATAATAAAAAGGATGATGCACATTCTCTCTTCATCATGCCTCATAATTACACCATTACTGAACAAATTATAGTTGCAGCAATTAAAACATGCATTTTAATTTAAGAGCACAAAAACAAGAAGAAACAATGTTGTCGTGGCTTGCTCTCAGGATTTAAGTGCTTCCTACATTACTAAGAAAAGCAATTTTTCCATTTCTCAGAAATATAAAAACCTAGGATATATATTGAGTTCTGCCATTATTATTCTCTTTCAAGGGCACTTGTGTGCATGTGTGTGTCTGTGTCTTTCCTTGAAAAGGGCATACATAGATAAATGTTACTGATATATATTAAGGCTTCTAATAAGCAAAGAGGAAAATGCCTTAAGTAGGAAGCTTGAAAAGTGTTCTATTTATCTTCTTTAACTTTGTCCTCCTCTTAATTTCTCCCAGCACGTATCGGGTTTTAAAATGATTTTTTTGTTTGTTTGTTTGTTTTTTTGAGATGGAGTCTCACTCTGTGGCCCAGGCTGGAGTGCAGTGGCATGATCTTGGCTCATTGCAAGCTCTGCCTCCTGGGTTCAAGCCATTCTCCTGCCTCAGCCTCCCGAGTAGCTGGGACTACAGGCAACCACCACCATGCCCGGCTAATTTTTTTTTTTTTTTTTTTGTATTTTTAGTAGAGACGGGGTTTCACTGTGTTAGCCAGGATGGTCTTGATCTCCTGACCTCGTGATCTGCCCGCCTCGGCCTCCCAAAGTGCTGGGATTACGGCATGAGCCACCACACCCGGCCTTTTTTTTTTTTTTTTTTTAAGACAGAGTCTTGCTCTGTTGCCCAGGCTGGAATGCAGTGGTGTGATCATAGGTCACTGCAGCCTCAACCACCAGGGCTCAACCAATCCTCCTGCCTCAGCCTCCCAAGTAGCGGGGACTAAAGGTGTTTGCCACCATGGCTGGCTAATTTTTTAGTTTTTTGTTCAGAGGGGTCTCGCATTCTTGCCCAAGCTGGTCTCAAAGTCCTTGTCCCAAGTGATCTTCCTGCCTCAGCCTCCAAAGTGATGGGATTATAGGCATGAGCCATTGTGCCTGGCCAGAAAAATGTTTTAAATCATTTGCATAAGAGCTAATTATATAATAAAGGATTTTCATTTTGCAAGGAAAAGCAGTAGGAGGAGCTAATGAATTTTTAAAGAATAATTTCCCTACATTTAATCATTCTTAAAATAAGGTAGAAACTCTTCTGTAATTGGATGACCAGCATCCCTAGAAAAAATTTAATTTTATAGTGAGAACCTACTCTTGGATAGAGGTTATCAAAGTGAACATTTAAGAGGTGATAACAATATAGATTTTTTGTGGTAATACTATTCTATGAATATTTTGGTTACAGAATACATATTTGGTCTAGGATCTCATACAAATTCCTCTGAAGCGGATTACGTTCCTTTTAGTCAT
The DNA here is from genome assembly GCF_003255815.1 of Theropithecus gelada. Taxonomy (NCBI): domain Eukaryota; kingdom Metazoa; phylum Chordata; class Mammalia; order Primates; family Cercopithecidae; genus Theropithecus; species Theropithecus gelada. The sequence goes on along the minus strand of NC_037680.1, from coordinate 49,582,963 downwards.
TATTTTGCTTATTCAAAAAAATTAAAATAAAAACTGGGACCATTTATGAAGCATCTACATACATTATTTCTCTATTTGTTATCTTCATTTTATAGGTAAGGACAGGTCTCACAAGAGCAGGAAGTGCCCAGCATCACACAGGAAGTTACAGAACCAAGGGCTCTGTTCCTAAACTCTTCAACATCTTTTATCACGTAAGGGTAAGATACTACTTCCTATTGAATTTATGACTTCAACTTATTATTATTATTATTTTTGGAGAAGGAGTCTTGCTCTGGCACCCAGGCAGGAGTGCAGTGGTGCGATCTCGGTTCAGTGCAACCTCCGGCTCCTGGATTCAAGTGATTCTCTTGCCTCAGCCTCCCAAGTAGCTGGGATTACAGGTGCGTGCTACCACGCCCAGGTAATTTTTTGTATTTTAGTAGAGACGGGGTTTCACTGTGTTGCCTGGCTAGTGTCGAACCCCTGAGCTCAGGCAATCCACCTGCCTCGGCCTCCCAAAGTGCTAGAATTACAGACGTGAGCCACCGCACCAGGCCAACTTATTTTTCTCCCTATTTAGAAATGTCATTTTAGGACCTGAACCAATACCCACCTTTCCTTTCTTTCTCCTTCTCTTCAATAAAATATTTTGAGCACCTGTTGTAAGCCACTAGAAGGACTTGACATTTACGTAATATCAGCTTCCTCTTGCATACATCACCACCTCCGCCCCGACCCTCATTGCAAAAGAACACCAGTTCTACAGGTGGGCTGAATATTTTAATCTAGATGTCAATTCTCTAAAAATCTAAGGACTTAAAAAAAAAGAAAGTACTTTAATTAACTATTGCTGTACATATGTGCATAGGACTGGCACTAACTTCTGGTTGAACTGCTACATATTTCTAGCCAGAAAATGATGTACCTCTCAGGAAATGTACTGTGGTCTGGCTACTTCAGGCAACAACAAATTGGGCATCCACTTTCCAAACTGATGTAATGTGCAATAGGGAAACACATGTAACAATTACCTCTACACCCTTATAAAGCTTCAGTACATCTAGGAAGAAAATATGTCTTTAAAAATACAGCTGTACCAGGTAAGGCCCAGACTGTGGTTTAGGAAAAGAAGTGCTAAGCCTGAGGTGGGATAAATAGAATAATCAAGGAAGACTTGATGATGAAATATTCAGAGGAGAAAGAAAAGAACGAAGACAACAGGTTTGGGAATGAAAGTATGTAAGTGTGTCTAGAGGAGATCAGCAATGAGAGAGTTGGAAATGTGGGCTGTGGCCAGGTATTTAACCAAATCAAATACAGGGGACATGTCATTGTTTAATCAGAATAAAATGTCACGGATTTAGAAACTAAAAATCAATCTTAAACTTCCTTTATACTTCATGTGGCTGGAACGCAAGATTTCTTTGGTCCTAAAGAAGGGTTAGCTTACCACATATAAAAGACATACCTGCATGGTTTCAACACTGGGCCTAATGTTCTTGTTGTGTAAGGCGCTTATAGTATAACTTAATCAATGTACCATAAATGTACATTCTTAGAATTTTAATTAATGTGGTATTGAGCACCCAATTAAGAAATTCAAAACTTGCTTTGCATACTGAAATATAATCACAATTATAGAGATCTAGTAGCAATAATCAAATTCAATGCAAATAATTTCAGGCAAAATTTCTATTTATGCATCACAGAGAAACATATGTCCAAAATGACTTACACATCACAATGGACATATAACTAGTAAGAAGGACAGGGAAGGGGTAGTATGATACCATTTTAACAGTATAAAATAAATGTTTTAAAGCAAGCTTGAAAATACCTGCTTATAGTTTCTACTGAATTAGTTGCAAAGTATAGGCATTTCTCTTAATGCTTAAAAATCCCTATTCTGCAAAATCATGTACTAAAAATTATAGGGCCTAAATCGGAGTAGGGCAGACCATTTAAAAACCATGCAACTGTGTCATCAAATACTAATAAAAAGAACAACAATCCTAAATAAAATACTAACACAGTTTAAAAACACGATTCTTTAGTAAAAATAATACTAGGAATATCTAGGACTCTACTTAAAAAAAGGGTAAGGGAAGTCCAAAGAATAGGAGTGAAAGCAAAGATTTTGCAACATGTACACAGCACAGTTTGTTGCTGGGAGAACCAGCAACAAATTCTTCCAAGTTAAGCTAAGCCAAGTCAAGAAGGAGCATGTGGAGTGAATAGGTTTCATAGCACTGGTCACTTTGCTGCCTTGTTGGCTGCATTATTACACTTTGTGCTCAGTGCGGAACAATGTGTTGGGAAACATTATGAACAATCAACATGAATTCTCTGTTATACTAACATAGTCCCCAGTCTTCACTGTCACCAACTGCTTCTGAGTTATTCCCACTAAAGAAACATATTGTAGAAGAACAGACAATATTTTATGGCCATTCTTCTTGGGGGTCGGATTGGAACGGGGTTTAAATTCAGTAAGAAATTTGATTCTTTAGTCTTTCTTTTTAGTCTCTGTTTAAAAGATCAGTTGTAATACTTCTATTTCCACAAAAAACTGGACAAATTTAAACCATAAAATTTTTGTTCCTTTGAGTGTAACTGCTTTCTTATTCTAATGTTTAATCTGTGAGAATATTTTTTTATTTTTAACTCATTATGGAAAATTCCAAAATACACAAAAGTAGAGAAAACAGTATCATGAACCTCTATATATTATCACCCAGCTTCAAAAATTATCATGGCCAATCCTGTTTAATCTACACCATCATCCATTTCCCTTCACTTTATTTTGAAGCAAATCCAAGACTAGCCTATCATTTCATCTGTAAATATTTCCATATGTATGTGAGAGTCTTTTAAAATCATCTTTGCAGGGAAAGGATATGAGCCCTTCATGCTCAAATGTGATAAGCGCATGAAAGCCTAAGCCTTGGAATTTCTCCAACTCTAATGTGGAGCTCAAACACATCACTGAAGCTGGACAGGAAGTACATATCAAGATGCTCTAGAAGTGCTACTTTTGTCTGCTCTTTGGCTAGAAAAGCAAAACAGTGCACTGGTTAAGAGCAGGGACTGTGCCAGACCTAGTACACGTCCAGCCCTACTACCTGGGTTCATGTCCAGCTCTACTGCCTACTAGCTGTGTGGCCTTGAGCTCATGATGTAACCTCTGTATGTCTTGGTTCTTCATCTGTTAAATGAGGATAATTGAGGCATGTATTTCATAGAGACATTCTGAGGAACAAATGAGTTAACATACATAAAGTGTTTGAAACAGTGCCTGGCATATTATAAGTACTGTGTCTCAGCCATCTCAATAGCATACAGGTGCAATAGTTATTACTAAAAATTAAAAACAAAATAATAAAATTATTTTTACTGAATTCAGAATGTCAAAGTGTGCTATAAGAATGAGTTAATAATAAGTCTCTAGAGATCAAGATTAAGCAGATGTCAACAGAAAACCTTAACAGTTAATCTGGGGCTCACAGAGGCATCAATCCAGCTTTGCTTTGTAATGAATTTTATTACCTTAAGTTTTAAAAACTGAAAGCCAAGCAAGAGAAATTTCAGAATTCTAAACAATAACAAAAATACATAGGTATACCTTGGCATCAGCTTCCCAACACTGATGTAACAGTTCAGCAAAACTTCTGGGGCAACTGCTTGGAATGGTTAATCTCTACAATAGAGACAGGGAAAGAAAACAAAATAAAGCACAGGGATTTATTCGTTCATGTCAGCAAACACTATTTGAAGGGTCATAATACAGTTAATTTAAGAACATAATCAAGGCATGAAGTTTAAAGCTTCCATTGATTAATATGTGACAGGTGACAATTTATGTTTAGATTTGTAATCTCTAAAGACTCATACTTATTCTTGAAAGGGAACTGTAGTGAACGGAGAAGTCAGGTTCAGTACAACTAATGCAACAAAACATAAAATATCTAAACAGAACTCTAGTAGGAGGGGGCAAGTCGGAACTTAAATACTAAATATAAAACCACACATCACTGTGCTTTTATAGACAACTTACGATATATGTAAATAGGCCAGGTAACTAGAAACTAGTTTAGCTTTGGCAGCAGGTATACAACTCTGAAAATATCTGAGCACAGATCACAGAGATAATTTTAAAAACTGTTCATTTCTCAGTGGTAAATAAGACATTCTGAATGTGTGACTGATTATGGCTTTGTTTTGGTCAAACCCATATACTTTAAGGACCCGATATAACAAAAATTATAACGTGAGGATGGTCCTGTTCTAACATCCTACAGTGGTGCTTCTCACAGAACTCGTGGTGCCTCTATTCCACAGAAGCATTTGTGTTTGTTTTAGAGACTGGTAGGTTGCAACCGACTTCTAAGTATAACAGGTCAGGAATGCTAGACAATTCAATATACCATAAAATCCTGCATAACCAAGAACTCCCTTGTATCCCACAAAATTTCAAATGCCCCATTTACATTCATGTAAGTAAAACAAGCAAACAATGAGGTTTATAATTTTCTGGGCCTGGAATCTAACTCTAACTTACAAATAAACACAAAGTATTTTTTTGAACAGTTTTAAGATACACTGAACTTTGCAGAATGCATCTACCAAATGAAATAAATCAAAGGCTTATTAATTCTTGCATGATTCATAACTTTATCAAGATTTCTGACAAATATCAACAACAACAGTGCTATTCCCAGCACTGGAGTCGTTAATACAACCCAACTCCATCTGGATGCATTTGTAGCTGCTGAGTTCTATTTATCCCCTAAAACTGTTCCATCATCTCCTCTGGTGTGGTCATGCTTGAGCATTTGTACACTGGAAAACATCTTTCATTTATTTCTCTTTTATATTACAGTTAAAGCATTATGTTAACTTACAATATGATGTCTGTAGGTAGTTGTATTACCTTTGAATTTCACCGCAAGGGAGTGTAAGGGGTTGTTAACATAGTTAGTACAAAATGAGCATTGGGTGTGATGGAGTTGAGAACTGCTGTACTAAGAAGTGTTAAGACTTATTCCACAGTTTTGTTTGCCAAAGAAGTTTTGCAAATAAAAACTTGAAACTGAATTTAGCTGGATTTGGGGGAGGCTATGAGAAACTAGAAACATAGTTGCCCTGACAAGAAAACTGACAAACTGTATTTTGAATTACAGATAATCCTAACATCAAAGCAAAGCAAAGTTGAAAAACAAAACAACTCTCTCGGAACTAAAGGCCGTGCTAAGCACTTTTAAACTTCTAGTCTTGTGATTTCACAGAATAGAACAAGATGTATTAAACTGTACTATTATTTTACTGTAATGTAAACTGCAGACCTTTTGATGAAGGTAAAAAAAAAAATTCAGGTGTTTACTTTTTTAAATATAAAATGGTTGGGAGGTGGGAACTAATAAAAATAGACTATAATTCCAATTATGCACTTGAATGTACTCTGTAACTAAAAATAATGAGTTTTCGTCAATGGTAACATTTTTCAATACAACTTTGTCTCAGCATTTTCCTGAGAACTGAATGTGAGCTGGCTGAATACGGAGGATGATCATTTCTGTGATCTTTTCTTACTGAAAAACTGTTTAGATACCACATCGAAGTCATTACACAAGGAGACACAATTATTTTAAATAATCTGACGTGGTCAAATATCAGTTAAATCTAGACTCAGACACTTCATGCAATGGATTATTTTGGTGCATTAAAAAGTACTTCAAAATAGAATTCAAAGTATTTAGGTCCTGATTACATAACTGTGGGCATTCCTAATACATGAAAACATTCTGAAATAACCAGATCTTAGCACCAGGTTTGCAATACTACTTAAAACTTCAATATTTTTAAATAAAAGTTTCAAATTAAAATATTTCCCAATCACTAAACTAGGCATGACATTTTTTAAGGACCATATTCATTTTTGCACCATTTTCTACATAAGACGTAAAATTTTTTTTAACTCAAGTTTTTATCTTTTTCTAAAGTATAATCAAAAACAGTGGATTTTTATGAACATTTCTATGTTAGTCAAATAGTTTTGTTAGTTAGAACACCTTATATGTAAGAATTTAAGTATTTATAAAAATAGAAATTATGCTACCAGAACATTCTGAATGATCACTGATTGAGTTCCATGGAAATGACAAAAGCAAATATACCTATCTGTTTCATTTAAAAAATGTATGAGTAATGCCCTCTTAATTTCATGCCATCTATAAAGGTTCATTGTTTACTTTGTAAAGTTTAGCAGTGCTTTATGAATCTAGTTTTAATAGGATTTAATATTAGAAAAATGATTGCTTAAACATCTCATTTTATTATTAAGGGATTAGAAGCAAAGATCTTCAGATATAATTTTTAGAAAGTATTGATTTTTCTATAGATGCAAAAAGTAATCTTAAATGGTGAAAATAAGTAAGGTCTATTGTCTGGGTAAGAGCAATGCACCAATCTCAATTCCCTGGTCTTGACAGTATACTACAGACATGTAAGATTTCACCAGTGAGAGAAGCTGGGTGAAGAGTACACAAATTTCTTTAGTTTTTGTTAATTTAAAAAACTTTTTTGGCTGGACACGGTGGCTCATGCCTATAAATCCCAGCACTTTGGGAGGCTGAGGCAGGTGGATCACTTGAGGTCAGGAGTTCAAGACCAGCCTGGCCAATATGGTGAAACCCCGTTTCTACTAAAAATAAGAAAAACTTTTTTGAGTCAAGGTGTCACTCTGTCACTCAGGCTGGAGTGCAGTGGTGTGATAATGGTGGCAGCCTTGACCTCCTGGACTCAAGGGATCCTCCTACCTCAGTCTCCCCAGTAGGTGGGACTACAGGTATGCACAACCACACCCAGGTAATTTTTTGATTCTTTGTAATATTTTTGAAAACTCGTGTGAATCTATAATTATTTCAAAATAAAAAGTTAAAAGAAGACAACTCTAATACTTGGATGTAGGTATTATAGATGACTAGATAACACTTAAAATGTCTTCCTGAACACTTGAACATGTCATTCTTTATTTAAATGAGGCCTGTTAAAAATACGACTTTCTCTTTTCAACCCATAACCCAAAATATTCAATAGTAAAAATAAAGTAAAATAATTAGAAGTTGAAGGGATTTGGTACATTATATTTCTTTAAGTCAAAGCCTCAATTTCGTAATGAAATGAAATAAACCCTTGTGAATTATCTTTTTTTTTTTTTTTTTTTTTTTTTTTTTTTGAGACGGAGTCTCGCTCTGTCGCCCGGGCTGGAGTGCAGTGGCCGGATCTCAGCTCACTGCAAGCTCCGCCTCCCGGGTTCACGCCATTCTCCGGCCTCAGCCTCCCGAGTAGCTGGGACTACAGACGCCCGCCACCTCGCCCGGCTAGTTTTTTGTATTTCTTAATAGAGACGGGGTTTCACCATGTTAGCCAGGATGGTCTCGATCTCCTGACCTCGTGATCCGCCCGTCTCGGCCTCCCAAAGTGCTGGGATTACAGGCTTGAGCCACCGCGCCCGGCCTGTGAATTATCTTAATGCTATGTCAACAGAATTTATTTTGGAAATGGTTACCTCCATTTGTGAGGTGAAATGAAGATACCTTCTTGAATGATGATATTGAAAATTACATTGAAACTTAATTTCCGTATTTTTGACAAATAAATATTGTACAGAATGAGAATAGCAGATAAATATCCTTGTAATACCCAATTTTACTGAAATTCATTAGAAAGTTGAGAAAATGTATTTCACCATGTAGGCTTTTTTCAACTTACCATAATAGTTAATGAATACAGTGTGGGAAGTATTTGAGTAGTCTTCATCAGTTATTAGCTGATCATCAGAACACACCATGAATAAAATAGTAAAGTCTACTTTCTGGGATCTCCGGGGAGAAAAAAGATTGCTTCTGCATGGACAGTGTTGAAGAGGTTCTGAAGGTTATTCATGGGTGATTCCAATCCTCAAGTCAACTCTCCAGGCAGCTTCTAAATTCATTTTTTTCTTCAGCTTTAAAAATCCTTCACAGATACTCCAATGTTTTAAAGAGTACTTTAAAATTTTTATCTATTCTGCCACCCTTTAGATATATTATTATTTAAAAATATTAATTATTCTGTCTTATACATATTTGGAGGGTCCAGTTAGCTTAAAAAAAAAAAAAAAAAAAACCTTTCTCCTAGATATCTTGGAATAGTGCAGAGGGAAAAGATTACACTGGATGTTTTGGTTCCAGAGTCTACACAAGGTCAGTAATTTTTTTTGCTTTCATTTGTAAACCCAGAACCAGATCTCTAATCATCTCACTGGCAAAAGAAATAGAACAGAAACATGTGTGTCCTCATATTATGACAATATAAGTTATCCTGTGTGTAAGATCTTATTTAATAGCACATGAGTAATTACTATCACTTTTAATTAAAACAGAACAGCTCCTGTGAAACAATGAGTAAGGCATATTCTTGCATATAACTTCTTTTCATTTCTTAAATTGGCAGCTCTTTCCCATCAGTTTCAGCTATCATCAACATCTCATCCACTCCCAATGAATCAGGAGGAAAAATTATATGGTAACTTTGGATTATGTGATCTAAAAGATGGAAACTTGGTTTCTCCTAGTCAATAGCAGCTTTTTGATTAATCTAGTTTATTCCTGCACTCACCTGGGAAGCAGATCAATCTAACTCTTTTAGAGCATTAAAAAGGGAATATTTTTATATATTCACCTTTTTGCAAATTATTTTATTTTAAGGTTGCAGTCTTACCCTTTGTGGAGAGCACAGATAAGATTTGGAAATGAAGAAGTTTTGTGAAATAAAGTAGTTTTGCATTGCAAAGACAACTGCTTGCTTCCATTACATGATCTAAGTTCTCATAATACCTTGATATTGGAGGCTTCATCCTTATGCTGAGAATTTCCATGGCTGTGCGTTTCAGTCACAATTTTAAACCTTTCAAAATGTAGTTGCTCTCTTTGATATGAATGTACCATGTTCTCTGATGTAGGCTCATAGGTCCAACTAACTGAAAGCCTCAATTTGTGGGAAGAAGAGAAGCGAGGCTGGGGACACAGCACAAACGGTGTTTACGCCACTGAAGTTCTTTTGAAATGGAAAGGCTCTGCATGAAGAAGCGAGCAGTTATGCCACTGCCTCGCCAATTCCAGTGAGGAGCTCATCTTCAATGTAGTGTTCAACGTAGGTGGCAAAACTGTAATTTTTCCCTTTTTTGAAACTATTTTTTCTTCTTTTATTTTTGAAATTCTCATCTAAGCGACAGTTTCTTGTACTATAGTGACTCCTGCTGGGAGAGGTAAGTTGAAGTAGCTGAAGGTCTCTTACAGATATATCAACTCCCGGCCAGTAAAAAAGATGTCCTAAACGCAGGAGATGGAGTTAAACTGTTCCCCTACCTTGGACGCAATGGCTTCTTTCATCACTAAGAACAAACCCCTAGGTTTTACAATTGAGACTGAGAAACTAGTACAGTACTTGTACAATTTTTGATCTACAGCATCACGACGTGAAGCTGCAACAATTAGATGTAAAGGGTCCATTCATGAGGAATAACATCACTTTGACCCTTTGTGTTAGCTCCTACTGCTAATCTTTCCATAAGCGTGAACTTACTTTCAATTTGAAGAAGATGAAAAAGTCTTTTGCAAAACCCCAATACTGTTTTCTGATCTATGTACCTGAATGGAGAAACGTAGTCTTACCTCGTTTTTTTCCACTACAAGCCAAGCTACTTGTAATCCTTCCAAACCTTTAAAGGGGACCTCCCTTGTTAGCATCTCCCAGAGAACCTGGAACAAAAAGAAAATGGAATTTTTATTCTTGTACTTTATATTTTTTGGTACATATTACTGAAACTTTATCTAACATGTAATTGTATCTAATTACCAGACACAACCAACCCCATCTGTAGAAACTTGGGCAAAACAATTATGCTCATGCACACAACTTCTTCCATATATTAAATACTTTTTATGTTCTTTTTTATAAAGAAAAAACCTGGTTTAGAAATTAGGACATCTAGAGCCAGCCTTAAAATTTTATGAAACCAATGGGCCTGACTGATTTAATGTCATCTCATAAATTATTAGAATTTTTATGTTCTCACAAATTAGATTTTGTATTTTGTTAGTTAAAACTCTTTCTACCTTCAATTTCTGATATATTTGTCTAGGAAATAATAACTGGGAATTCAACAGTATTTTAAAAGGATCAATAATGGTCTCATCAAAAATAACTGAGCCCCAAATCCAAATCACTGGCTAACCTACCCACCCCACATTGGTAGACACTTGCAAAATTGTCATATTTAGATTTTACATGTTACCTTTTAGCTTTTGGAGAAATCTCCCTCAAAATGAATCGGTCTAAGGGATCTATTTTCATCTACCTACAATATAATCTATTATACCGTACTCTAAGATGTAATAAACACTTTCTATACACATAAGCTGACTGTGAATGTGAGCTGATGTGTGTGTTCATCTTTGTGCAGTTCTTGAGATCAGTATGATTATTAAATCTGAGTGGAATGCCCAAAGAAAGCAAACGGAACTAGGAATACTGCTGAACTGGGTTCTCTTGAAACACTGAGTAATGGAGATTTGTATACTACATTACTTTTCCCTATTTATACAAATGGAGTTCAAAAATGTGAGTCGACCAATACTCTGTAAAGTGCAAAAACAATTCTAATTTTATCAGTAATAGTCCTAATAATAAAAACCACTACAAGTTATTGAGTACTTATTATATTCCAGATACCCTTTTCACATATTACCATGATTAATAGCAATCCTATTGGATACATATTACCTTCATTTCATAGGTGAGGAAACTATTTAAAAAGTTAAAAAAAAAACCTTACCCAAAGACACTCAGTTATCCAGTGACAGAGCCAGAATATGAACCTGCTGGCTCGCTCTGAAGGTCAGGCTCTTGACCCCTTTTAATTTGAGTGAAGGGCAAGTGGCAGTACTAGAGAGAATGCGACAGGCCCTGTCTTAGGTATGGCGCCCTGGCAGAAGCAGGAAGAGAACCAGTGGCTTCGACTCAGATTTCCCTTGTTCTAAAAACAAAAGCTCATTTCTAATAGGAATGTAGATGGAGCACACATACTCTAGTCAAGCAAATCATAGAAACCTTTCACTCCATATCCACTGTTTCCTCAGCCAGGGCTCAGTCTCATTCGAACCATAACATAGTAAATGAATTCTGGCTAATACGAAGATAATTAGCAGGAAAATCAGGGAAATTGGCAGATGCTGCTCAAGCAGGAGAAAAAAATTCACTGAAGCCTCTTTGGGCTTTTAATCAAGTGTGTAAGGTACTCCTTTAGAGGAGCTACTGAATAATTCTATTTGAGTCACATAAGTGATTAGGAAAAGGTAAGGGGCATCCCATAAGGGGACAATTCTAGTGAACACCACACGTAAAGGAAGGGTGAGAGCCAGAACAGGTATGCAATCACCCTGACCTACACAGGGAGGGAGGCCGGGCAGCAAGAGGGCTGAGCAGGAAATGGAGCCCCTCAATTGGCTGCAATTACCACTCCACAGGGGGCTAGGGCTGGGGAGGGGAAAGGATATGAAGGGCAAGTAAATTAATGGATGTGGCATTCCTGAGGAGAATGGGAACAGGGAGTTAGCCTCCAATAAATCAAATGCTCCAGACCCCTAAACACGCAGATGAGCGGTGCCTCTTTCCTTCTGAGTTTGGCCTGCAGGTATGATGCACGTGTGCACACATGCACACACTGAATTTTGTGAAGTAAATTGCAAAACCAAGAGTTTTGGGGGATAACACCAGAAAAACATTTACGTCATTCTTGATTCCAAAATATTCTGCTGGAAAATGTCCAAAATCTAATAAAATTTAAGTTATATTTCTCTGAGAGTTCTAACTGTGAAAAATAAAGAAAAAAATAAGCCAGTTTCATTTGACTCCCTCTGTGTCTCTGAAGAGCTACGACAGCTGAGGGAGTTAGTAAAAGTGTCTGAGGTGGCGTCATTAGCCGCTATGTCCTGAAGCCCAAATGAGGTCTTTAGTTTTATTCCAGTATCAGCACATCTCATGATTTCCTTTTATTAATTCCCTGGATTCGGGAATGTATCAAAAAGTAGGTGGTATAAGACACCAGCTTTTTTTTTTTTTACACTAAACAAAATGACATTTGGCATACAAAAGTAACTTTATTGAGGAAGTCACTTGAAGGTTTAAAAATATATTAAATGATGCCTAAAAATACCAGTTATGGGGATTCAGGCCAAATATTATTGTGATCTTTCACCTTAAAAATATTTTCCGACTCATTTTATATTGAGACGTCCTCACATTTAAACTATGCTCACAAGGAAAATTTCTATTTTCAGTTTACAGAATAGAAACTTGGAAAAGACTGCGTACTTTTTCTGCCCTTTCTTTTCCAAACAATAGAAAGCCATTACCTGAGCCCAGCTTGTTCTGGAACAGTGCTCACAGACAAGCCAGGCGGCCATGCTGTCTCTTCAGCCACTCTGTTTTCAAGGCTGGTTTTGGCTGAGAGGCTTCTGAGAAGGTAATCCTTTCTGCATTGTCATTAGAATAGCTTTTTTTTTTTTTTTTTTTTTTTTTTTTTAAGAATATCTAGGCCTTGTGTTCTCAGAAGGCTTATTCTTTCAGTGATTTTTGCTTTTCCTTTTTTGTGGATAACGTACTAAACACTCTTCCTGGTTCAGTCCTCCAAGAGAAGTTCTCATAAGAGGGTAGAAAAATCTCATTTCTTATAAAATGGAGGGAAACCATTGCCTGCCTAGCAAAGTTTACCAGCGTAAGAGCAAGGATCATAAAATCCACTTCTGGCATTCACAGCACATTTATTTTAAGGCAGTACAAGGTTAGTGAGTCTTGCCATTTGTTAAGAAGCAACAAAGGTTTATCAACCTGGGGAAGGCTGGTAGTTTTAGAAGTAGTAGGGGCTAAATTCTTACAGCAGTCTAAAAAATTAGAAAAACAAAAACCAAAAATGTATTGCAGTTTTTTGGGTGGATTTCAAAAAAACAACTTTTTTTTAAATGGTCTTATTCATCTGTGTGTGACTGCCGTGTGCAGAGGGGGTTTCAATGAACAGAAAAGACTCCCAGTGAACAATGGGATATTTAATGCAAACAAATGCTCCTACTGACAAAGGAGTCTTGGCTACTCACCTATTTTTGAAAAGACATAAAAAATTCAAAATAACCACATTTTGAATTAAAATAGGTATCATTTTCCAAGTTTATGGACCACAAACTTCTAAAACTAAAATGGTCCCAGCCTTAACAACTATCCTCACCTGCTCTTTTCTATAACATTTACTTTGAACACATAATGCTTTCTTCATTTAAAAAAAAAAAAATCTGTGATTGTTTAAATAAAAAGTCGCTGGAAAGCATACCTTGTATTTTTTCTTTCACTAACGGTGTTTATTTAGAACAAACAGAATGAGAAGAGGTCAGAATTAAATACTAGGTTGGTGCAAAAGTAATTGCAGTTTTTGCCATTACTTTTAAATGGCAAAACTTCAATTGCTTTTGCACCAACATATACAGTCCTGAGTTCTTGTTTATAATTAAATTAGCATCTGTATACTTTTCTGAATGGATTTACTGACACAACTATCTGAGAGGCAAACCAGCATTCCAAGCAAACCTTTCTCTTCAAGATAGTCACACAGCAGAAGCTGTTTTAAAACAGACTTGCTGAAGTAGCATTTCTGTTTCCACCCGGTAAGGGAAGGCTGTAGCCTGAATGCAGAATTGATATTCCACGTCACATGATGGGGCGGACAGGTTCTGCAGAGCAACATCCAGTGTGTAAATACAGAGCAACACTGGAAATGCTCAGCGGCTGGTGGTTGAGTTTATTTCAGTAAGTGAAATTACTCGATAGGATGGTTTGTTAAGCGTTTGTTAAATCCCTCCAAAACCAAACCAAACCAAACCAAGCAAAGGTAGGGTCAGCACACCAGCAGAGAGAAAAGCTAATCCACAAAGAGACGTGTTCAAGCCCTTCTACTGAAATGTGGTGCATAGTTTCTTAACTGAAGAGATTTTTAATAAAAAACACTGAAAATGTGCAGCTCCAGAAAGGTTGACTCAAACTATGTTTAAGAAATGGGGTCAATGTGGAATGTATGAAGAGATTTTAAAATGATACAGGAAAAAAATCCTAAGCTCTGCAAACAGAAGTCACCTCTTAACATCTTTTACAGTTTGTGTGTGAAAAGGAATTTGTGCTTGGCTACTGGTACTAAAATTGTACTTCATCTCAGGAAAAGCAGAGGGGTGCATTTCACACCAAAGCCCTGGCAACTGTAAGGCTCTGAAAGAAGGCAGCATAAAGTTTGTTTTCATACATGAAATAATATTGAGACCAAAAGTTCACTCTATGTATAGTTGTGTCTTAAGGTCAAAAATTTTTGAGATAAGGAAATTCAAAGACTTGGGGGAGAATTTTAAAAGTAAAAGCACTGTATGTGTGTGGACTCATAAGTGCAAAAATGAACCTCAAAAGTCTTCTAGTTCATATAAATGTGCCAAACAATTTAAAAGTTATAACCATCTACAGTAACTATAACAAATATATATAACATACCTATATATAGAACACCAACATACATGTTTATATACATTTATACACACATGCACATGAAAGGAGTGGGAGTGCTGGGCTCCTACTGAGCCACTCTGTACCGTCAGCTGGAACAGTGACTAAACAAGCCATGTTCCTAAGCCATGCTGCTCATCTTCCCAAGCCGTCTTGCTCCGTAGAGGTGCCTGCAACGATGGCCTGCTGCAGAATACAGAGTGGCTTTTTCATGTTTGATGGGTTGTAAGAAACAAAAAACCAACTATGGCATCTATGAAGACTATGCAACAGAGACTGTAAGTGGCCCGCAAAGCCAAAAAAATATATTATCCGGTCCTTTCTAGAAAAACTTTGCTTTTTCCTATTTCTACAGGACAAAATGAGATGCCATTCCCAACAAGCAGGATAAGAAAAATTTAAATTACCCTCAGATGGTGTGTGACTCAAATAAACGTTTGGTTATAAATGAAGGAAGGTACTTTCACAAGAGAAAACAATCTTACAGAGTCTTCAATTGCTACAAATACCCCATTTTCAGAATATCCCACAGATGAATGTATGGTGGTTAGAATGTAGTAACATTTGACATAGGAGACTAGTTTTAGAAGCTAGTCTCCCCTGAAACTTATATTTTGTTTTTTCTTTTTTTCAATGAGAAATATTTGATCACTGTCTGTAATAGCTTATAGTCTTCATTCTTAAGAAACATCCAGAATCAAAGGATATCAGGTATTGATGTTTTTTCTTTTTTTGGGTATCAGGTATTAAGCCTGATATTATTGTTGCCTTCTGACCTTTAAAATTCTAGCCTTCAGCCAAAAACATATATTTCATTCTTGAAGTGATTTTTGTCAATAGCTAACAAAATTAATCTTTATTAACTTGGTATACGTAGGATGTGTTATGATTTAGAAAGAGCTAGTCACTGAAACAAGTTCAAAACCTGTGAAGCCAGCATTAAATACCTAGAGACTGAATAAAGAAAAAAAAACAGGTCTGACAACGTGAATCTCTTCTTGTGTCATTGGCTACCACCTGCGGTAAGAAAACACAAAGTTCAGGACGAAGAGGCATGCTGATTTGGACCCAAAACAGACTGCTTCTTTACCCAGTACTATGAAAATGCCCTTTTAGGAAGTAATAGTATAAATAGCAGGGCAGTATAATAGTATAAATAGCAGGGCAGTATGAGATGTAAAGATAGGGAATTCCAAAACTATTCTGGACTTTTTAAAGAATACATAACATTTTAGGGAAAAGTTTATCCTCAACAAAAGGCAACAAATGAATTCCTTCCTCCAGCAAAGAACTCTCCCACTCCTCACTTCCTTCTCTCTGATAATGCAGGTATAACCTGTTCCTCAGGAAATGGCCCATCTCCAAATTCCTCCTCCAGGAGCTTCTGCTCCTTAACTGATTCATTCCTGTGGTCTCCATTCCTTGAGCACTCCACCCCCACATTAGTCAATTCTCTATGTGGTTCTGCTGTGATTCTTATGTAATGTCTTAGAGTCATGCTTCAGATAGTCACTGCTACTCTAAGACTGGCAGCAGACATGGACAAGGTCATCTGGTAAGTGCTAAGTGCATTTTCTTCTGGACTTTCAGAAATTGATGAATCAGTTTAATAGTTGAGACTCAAAAGTTTCCTGGTAATTAACTCGCTTGGCAGATCTATTGGTGATTTTATACTGTTTAAGTAATCCATTACAACGAAGTCCTGTTCCAAATGATCCACATTTCCATTGAAATTACAGAGATAGTCTACAGTCACATTACCACCCGGCAAAAAATAATTCTCAGGCAAAGTGGAGCCCAACACTATCTCGGGTTCCATTTAATTTGTTGCTTGTAAGTGGTGTTGGTTTCTTCTCAACACAGGACAAAATAACTCCGATGATTAAAAATGATTAAACATTTTGGCAACTAGGAAGCGTTCTCCAGTGGTGCTGCTTCAGGCATTCCACCAGCAGTACAGTCTCAAATAAAAATAAAACCATGTTAAACTGTATCTCTCCTCTTCTCTAGAGTGTTTGCTTTTTGTATTTCCTTTAGTAAACAAGAAATGAGAAATGAACTCACCACACCGTAGGAATATGTGTCACAAGTTTCTGACACAGGGAGACTTTGGATAACTTCTGGAGCCATCCATGGGAAAGTTCCAACCAAGGACATGTGTGTTGTATGGTTATGGAACCGAGAGGCACCAAAGTCACAAATCTGAGGAGACAGGAATCAGTATCAACTTTCTACTTATTGGCTAATTAAGGAATTATTAGTTACAAAAATCTACATCTGAAATTAACAATTTTTAAAGTGAAAGAAGTAGTCTTACCTTCAATACTCCATCAGCAGCTATAACAACTAAAAAAGAAAAAAGGATAAATTATGACAATCATCTAATTGGTTTGAGCTGTTTTCTACTGGAAAAACCATAAACTTCTATTTCTGTCTTCAATATGGGATTACGAAAGGTGAAATCAATGTATTTACAGCATTGAGGATTCTGCAAAAGGGGGCTGACATTAAAACAAAAACTTCATTCCATCAGGTACTGATTAAAAAGCCTTCTGAGACATTTATTTTATCTAAATGCAGTACTCTCCAATAAGAAAGGCACAAATTAGTAGTAGTTAGGAGAACCAAATTTTTACCTGGGTTCTGCCCGTATACCGCCAATGTGACACTGAGGTAGTCATTAGCTTTACTACTTCGTATTATATGTAGGGTTTCCTCCCAACTGAGTGATTTTTGTTAAAGGTGGAGAGAATATTCATTCATTCACTTGCTCATACATTCATTCATTTAATAAATATTTGCTGAGGCTACTGTGGGTAAGGCCACGTACTATGCTGTGGAACAGGACTGTGAGCAAGTCTGGCACTGTCTTTGCTCTCAGGGGGTTTATATTCTTATCAGAGAGACAATTAAATAAACATCTACAACAAAGTGGGATAGATTCCATGATGAGAGAAACAAACAAACTATAGAGCCAAAGAACAATGATATCTATGTCAAGGGAGGTCAGATGAAGTTTCCTGTAAGAAATGATGCTTATGCTAAAACCTGAAAAACACAGGAGCTAACCAGAAAGAGGAGAGCTGAGGGAGGAAAGCAGTTTCCTAGGCCGAAGAGAGAGTCTATGCAAAAACTCAGGAGCAGACAAAAAAGGCATGGCAATTTTGGAAGGTAGGGGCCAGGTCAAGAAAAGCCCTTGTGAGAAAGAGAAAGCCAACGAACAATTTTATGTGGAGGAATGAAATGAGCAAAGTTGCAGAGGGGAGACTATGTCAGAGAAGAATAGACCTGGAGGCAAGGGGATCACTTTGCACTCAAGGTTTTGTGGTCCAGGAGACAGATGAGGACGCCTGTACTAAGGCAGTGGCAAAGGACAGGAGAAAAGTTGACCGAGTCAAAAAATATTTACGATGTAGGATCACCTAGGCTTGATGAATGGCTGGTTATTGGGGGAGAAGGAAGAGAACTCAAGGATAAAATCAGATAAAGAACCAATACAGATTAATGGTTAGAATAGGAGCTCTGGATTTAAACAGTAACTACTATTTATCTCATTTCTGGCTTGGGCAAACAGTACTGCCACTTGGTAAAGGAAATGCAGGGATGATTTTTTGGGGGTAGCGAGAAAATGAAAAGATTAATTTGGACATAATATATTTTAGGGTCTTAACAAATATCTATGTGGATGTGTCTAATCAGCAGATAGATATATAGTTTTGAAGTTGAGATCTGTTTTCGAGTGTTAACATGTAAATAGGGCTTTTATGGGAGTGCAGAGATCAGAGCATAAGAGGAGATGAGTCCAAGGATAAAGTTCTGAAGAACTGTTTCAGATGTTTCTTTTGTAAACCGTGCAGTGCCTTGAACATGATAGATGATCAATACTTACGAGTTACTGATGATTTTACCAAGGAGGGAAAATGAGCTTTGTATGATATAACATTTGAAAATTGCCTCAGGGTAAACCTGATACTATAAGTATTAAGCTATAAACTTTTATAAATAGAAATGTAAATATTATTAATTTTATATTCAGCTTTCTCATTATAAGATTAACAAGTGCTCATTAGAAAAACTGCCACTATAAAAATATATAACACCACTTTGGGAGGCCAAGACGGGTGGATCACGAGGTCAGGAGATCGAGACCATCCTGGCTAACATGGTGAAACCCCGTCTCTACTAAAAAATACAAAAAATTAGCCGGGCGAGGTGGCGGGCACCTGTAGTCCCAGCTACTCGGGAGGCTGAGGCAGGAGAATGGCGTAAACCTGGGAGGCGGAGCTTGCAGTGAGCCGAGATCCGGCCACTGCACTCCAGCCTGGGCGACAGAGCGAGACTCCGTCTCAAAAAAAAAAAAAACAACATAACACAGAAAGTGAAACTCTGGTTACCTTTCCAAGGGAAAAAGAATTGCTATAAGTTAGTTCTGTATTCTTTCAATATGAGTGTATGTGTTTTTCTATTTAGTAACTATAACACATATAACTGTAACTTTTTAAAATGGGGACATTCTCCATTGTTATATAGTCTTCATAATGATAGCATGGATAAATCCATAATTTAGTTAGTCATTCCTCTTTTGTAGAAGATTTAAGATATACTGAAGTCCAACAATATAGTTAAATTGAAATTCTGATCATGAACTGAAAATTTACAAATTCATAAAACTGGTATTTTCTACTACAGTCTAGATTATTTCCTAATGACTTCCTGTTAGCTGACCATATATCAAAAGTGCTTAGTTCCAGGAAGCTTATGTCTAAGAAGAACCAAAGAATGTGTGATAGCCTAGAAGAGGAAAGGACAATCAGACAGGGTTAAATTGGTGGGCCAACCTGGACTACTGATGAGTGGCAGGTCCCGATAACTTCCCTCCCCGCCCCTATCTCTTCACCCCCTGCTAAACACACACACACTCACACACACAAACGTCACAGTCCTGGGGCATGTGCAAGGGTACCTGATCGATTCATTCCCTGGTCCTCTTCCACTACTTGTCATCACTACCTGTTCTAAGGATCACACTATTAGCATATACTCATTTTAATTAAAGATCTCCTAAAAATAGAGAGTTCTCTTCCTCCTTGCTGAGAGGGAGCATTTAGAAAGCATGTAAATAATTAATTGATACGAGGGTATTCAAAATAGTAGCAAACTCTGGTGTTTACTTTAGCTAGTTCTATAACCCTACTGCCTTTCTCAGATAACTCTGAAGTGACATAACGGAAGAAGCATTCTGTTACCACTCCTACTTGAAGGTAATGTCTAATCCTGCAAGTTATTTTAAAATGCTCACCCTCCAAATTATAAAATACAGGGCCATAAATAAACTTTAGAAAGTAGAGAAGAAGAGAAAGAAGAAAAAGAGAGCCTTTACTTTCCAAACTTCCAAACATGTGGCTCATTTTGCACCTTACTCCAGGTAATACAGGCAGGACTGGCACAAACAATTTACACCATGCAATTCAGATGCAACAAGAACAAAATTCAAAATTGATAGTGCACAAAGCCACCAAAAAATAGAAGACTAAAAATATATGACTGCACACTTTGACACAGCAGTATCTCTTTTAGAAAATGATTCTAGGGAAATAATTAGGGATGTCTTGAAAAATTTGGCTGAAATAGTAAGCCCAACATTTCTTATCAGAGAAAAAATGTAAACAATTCAAATGTCCACATTCTGGGCTATATTTATACAGTGAAATGCTGTGCAGCTTCCTCAAATAATATCAAGGATTTTGTTATTTATTGACAGTAGAAAGGCTTCCATGGTATCAGCAGTGAGTCCAATAGTAGGTTACAAAAGATATGTAAAAGCATGATGCTCATTTCTACATGCAAGTGTATATAATTTGTAATAAAATAGGTAAAATAAAAACATAACTACATTACCATTTCTTGACTTGAGGTCTCTGTGAATCACCTTGACAGGAGCCTCCATATGTAAATAGTGCATTCCTTTTCACACAAGAAGAAAGAAAGGCCTATTAATATTTTTCAACATTACATCAGTATTACCTTTCATAGTTTTTCAAAGAACTCAAGAGCAGAAACTAATTCACATGTCTTATTCTTCCATGACTGATAAAATGAGAAGAGAATATATCTACATTAGTAACATGTATATGTGAAGTCAAATTTATAAACTTTAATCTCTTAGAGATTAGGAATTTGACTGTGGGTAAAGCTAACTTCTTAAAATACCTAACAAGGACACCTTAATTTTCTGCAGTCTGCGTGAAAATAGTACAGTAACCACTGAAAGGAGTGCTCCATGACTAAGGTATTCCACTACCAACTACCTTCTAAATCTGCCAAAGTTCTGAGTAAAATTTGCGGTTTTCATCTGGTTGTCTGCGGTTACCCAGCTGCAGATTCTGATGTCCAGTTACCAAAGTTCCGGATGTCTATGGTTACCCAGCTGCAGCTTGGCTTATTTTCTCAGTACCCATTCCAACAAGACCTGGGAGTGGATGTGGAGTAGCAGTGGGGAGAACTGGGAGGATTAGTTATGGTTAGTAAATAATTTTATGATCTTCAGATAAAAAAGTATATAGTAGTTACAAAATATTTCATTCCTTTCACAAGGATAAATCTTTGAGATAATCTGTATTTCAACATACTCCAAAATTCTTTCCATCATATTTAGGATGTAAATCCAATTACTTCAGTATATTGGGTATATATAAGCTTTTCAGAGTTTTATTATTTTGAGTCAAAAATTATACTTTAAAGACATATTTTATGGTTACCACCTTAGCAGTTTTTGACCCTTTCTGTATTTATGTACTGTCTACCCCTTTAGAATAAAAAAAGGATGATTTTCTACTAAAATATATCTTCTTTATTTCTCAAGTTGTCTTTTCTAAATAATGGCAGAAACAGCCTCCCCCTCACCTCCAAATCAAACAGGTTTCTTTTTAAAATGAACAATACATTGAAAATAATTTAATAAGAGGCTTTGGCTTTTTAAAGTGTATAGAACATTTTAATTTTATAGAGGTTAATTTTAAAATCTCTTCTTCTTCTACTATTTTAATTATTGTATATTGAAGAATCGTGAAAGGACAAAGAAAATAAAAAAATTTAAACTCTTGCCTTTTAATGATATCACTGAATGATATTACTGAAAAGAGTCAAGTTAACACAAGTATTAGTAATTATGTGATCTTAGATAAGATGTAACTGGGATAAAGGAAATTTCTCTTCTGATACAAAGTTCTACATCCCTCAAACTGCAAAAATTCAATAGCTACAACTTGGGTAGCATTTAATAATCTATATGACTGGATTTCACAGTTACCTCTGTCTTGCTTTAGAATCAAATTCCTTAATAATTTTTCAGGTAGGAACTGTATAATTACTATTACTGGTAGAGATAGTTTCTACACTTGCTGACAAGTAAGGATTTCAAAAAACAAGACTCAAATACAAAAGCTTTAAATATAGGCACTTTTCTTCCTCATGGCAGATTATCATAAGCAAAAAGTACCATAAAGTTTTTGTGTACAGTGCATAGTACACATTTAAATAATATTTCATATAAACAATAGTCATCACACTCACATAAAATTCTATTTAATGTTTTTGTAGATCCATCTATAATTCTGCCTTATTTTTATTGCAAACAATTAAGAAGGCTGAAAAATACTTTCATCAGGTGTACATTCAGGGTTTCCTAGAAAAAGAGTTGGCAGGTATATGGCCGGGCGCGGTGGCTCAAGCCTGTAATCCCAGCACTTTGGGAGGCCGAGATGGGCGGATCACGAGGTCAGGAGATCGAGACCATCCTAGCTAACACGGTGAAACCCCGTCTCTACTAAAAATACAAAAAACTAGCCGGGCGAGGTGGCGGGCGCCTGTAGTCCCAGCTACTCTGGAGGCTGAGGCAGGAGAATGGCGTAAACCCGGGAGGCGGAGCTTGCGGTGAGCTGAGATCCGGACGCTGCACTCCAGCCTGGGTGACAGAGCAAGACTCCGTCTCAAAAAAAAAAAAAAGAAAAAGAAAAAGAAAAAGAGTTGGCAGGTATAACTGAGGAGACTTTTGGGGAGAATTGGAATGAGTGGTGACCATTTTGAGACTGGATTGGAGTTTATCTGCTTTTGTTCCTTTTAAGCATTGCTGATTGACTTGCAGCGATTTCAGATATACTTGCTGGTCCACCCTCCATTTATCTTCACATCCAGAAAGAAGAGAATCTTTTTTGCTTTGAGGAGATATTGTCTCAACAGCAATGACGCTGAGCAATGCCTATTTCAAAATACATGAATCAACCTTTACTTAAAATAAACTATTCATTTTTTGATTTCTCAACATATCATTGCTCCAGTGGATTCAACCATAGGTCAACCCAAAAGGTACACAGCTGAATTTGAAACAGAATCTACAAAAATCAAGCCTTCCTACTTAATCTCTTAAATTCTTAAGTTCTACACACAGCTTTATCAGAGAAAGCTGAAGTCATTCCTAAAGCCCTGATTTGTTTTTTTTTGGGCCATCTTTAAAGGATTTTTAAAATGTTAAGTATTACTTGTGTTCATAAACATACAAGCCTCTTCTCTGCCTCACTCTTCTCACCTGAGGTGAAACACATTAGCCAGACAGGCAAAAGGGATTTTATTAATCTGCAGTTTTGGACACCATCGGGGGCCCAATCCCATTCTCTCCTTCCCTATTTTTTTTTTTTTTTTTTTTTTTTTGAGAAGGAGTCTCACTCTGCCACCCAGGCTGGAGTGCAATGGCCCAATCTTGGCTCACCACAACCTCTGCCTCCCGGGTTCAAGTGATTGTTCTGTCTTAGCCTCCCGAGTAGCTGGGATTACAGGCATGTGCCACCACCATGCCCAGCTAATTTTGTATTTTTAGTAGAAATGGGGTTTCTCCATGATAGTCAGGCTGGTCTCAAACTCCTGACCTCAGGTGATCCGCCTTCCCTGGCTTCCCAAAGTGCTGAGATTACAGGCGTGAGCCACCGCGCCTGGCCTCTCCTTCCTTATTTTTAACTCTGGTGCCAGTTTGCTATCTAATTCTTTTTTTTTTTTTTTCTAGACTGAATCTCACTCTGGCTGGAGTGCAGTGGCTTGATGTTGGCTCACTGCAAACCTCTGGGGCTTGAGCGATTCTCGTGCCTCAGCCTCCCAAATTGTTGACTACAGGCGAGTAGTGCATCACCACGCCCAGCTAATTTTTTGTATTTTTAGTAGAGACAGAGTTTCGCCTTGTTGGCCAGGCTGACCTCAAACTCCTGGCCTCAAGAGACCCACCCACCTTGGCCTCCCAAAGTGCTGGGATTATAGGCGTGAGCCACTGCACCAGGTCCAGTTTGCTACCTAATTCTATTCCTTCTCTTCCTTGCCTTCTGATGCAGAGCACTAGCACTCTCGAGAAAACACCAAGAATGACTCAGCTGATGTGGAGCCAAGAGACTTACCCCTCACTCGGGATGATGTGGCATGTGCTTAAGGGGGTGCAGGGAGAAGAGGTTCCCAGACTGGGAACCAGGGATGCTTAAGTAGAGCACAGCAGGAAGCAGAGTGACTGATGTTAGCTGATTTGTTTGCTGTCTATCTATTCTAAGTGCCAATAAGTAGTGGCATGGTTGTAACTGGCTGAGCACCCTAAATGCAAATGTATGTAAGGTGATATGCTGTAAGTTAAGGACTACCTACATATGCATTTACATTATTGAAGGGTATTTCCACAATGTTGCAGGCAGTTCCTAATCAAGGCACATCACCTTGCTTACAGAGAGCTGGTCCTTGTGTTCTACTGACAAGAAGAGAAGTCTCTACGATGTTACATGAAAATATCTTTAAGAATATGAAGGTTTCCGCATGATTTGAGATGCCCGATGCATCAATACACAATTAAGCAAATTAACATAGCTAAAGTCTCAGGTACACTACCCTAAACACAGAGCTTATTATTTCTATAATGTAATGAGGCATCATTCAGCAGCAGCATCCAGCATGAAACTCAAATTTTTTTTCACTTTCCCTATTTGAAGAATTTGGTAGGTGTTGATGAAACTTAAAATAGACAATTCCCCAAAGGAAACACTACTACTTTTGGAAGTCACACAGTGAAATCAATGCATGAGTTGCTTCCCTTACTGAGTGCTAAATCACGTTCTATTTGCTTTGTAAAGAGATGCTTGTAGAGAATGGAGTAGTAAAATGTAAAGGAGTTAATTGCCCCAGGAAAATTCAGACACACTTTGTAGGGGTTGCTAGAATACAAATATAACTATCAGTGTTCATTATTTAGATGAAGTTGTTTCCAAAGCAACTCTGACAGTTATAAATAAAGCCCAGAAATGTTCAGTCAGGAAAATGGAAAAAAAAAAGATAAAAATAAATGAAGTTTGAATTGCTTTAGAAAGCATTCATCTATGCAGGAATGTATGAGAAAAAAGACCTTGTTTAGGGGTTTGGTGTATTAAAAATATTTAATTTCCAACAGCGATGCCTAAGTAAGTTTACATTAAATGTAAAATAAAATCTGAATTGCTTTTAGATGGCAGGACAAATAAAAATTATTTTTTGCAAGTGGTTTCTATTTTTAGCATATTATATACACAAAATGAGTAGAACTAATTCTACAATAAATGTTTTCTGGATACTGAGTCTAAGTAGAGACTTTCAGAACAACAGAATTATGATTTTTCCATTTAATGTGTCAAGCACGCTAGTCAATTATAATATCACAAAACATGACAAACATGTCTGCCCTGAAGCTACAACTAGATTTCATGGATAGAAATAAAGTAGAGAAAAGAGAAAGAGAAAAGGAATTCAGGAGTGGAAAGGCAATGACCCAAAATGTTATCTGTACAATCAGCTTTGGAATTCTTACTACTTTTGGTCTGAAAAAAGAACATCTAAAGACAGAATAAAACATTTTCTGATGGTAAGTCCCCATTTCAGGAGGGGAAAATGCACCCCACCAATTCTGTAAGAATATACCAAATATTATTACCTTTGGCTACATCAGTGGCCCAGGTCATAATGTGATCCATATCCATCTCCTCACTTCTATTACTGTTAATGTAATCATAGAGTGATCCCAGAGAAGCATATTCTATTTTAAAAGGAAAGATAAGCATATAATTAAAATCAAGGTACATTTCAGAAATAAGACTTTATATTTTCATTGAGAAAATACGTTAAAGAATTTACCAAAATATATCAAAAGTATATAAAAAATTATTCCATGCTATGGTTTCTAAAAGTTAATGTCATCCTGAAAAATATCTGTCAAACACAACACCAGTAACATACAATGAATAGTAAACTTCAGTTGAGAATCAAAAGCCATTTAGCTGGAACTGAGAAACACAAAGAGGTGTTGGAAGAATAAATTTGAAACAAAGGTATGTATGTAAATAGATATTTCTTTAAAAATTGTTATTCTTATGAGATAGATATTAAATGCATAAATCAGAGAGCTTATATGACAATGCAAACAAATCAATCATTGCCGCATAAGGACTTGGAAGAGTTCTCAAAATTTAAGCACAAAAGGTCAAAAAAGTGAGAAAAATCCTTTAAAAATGAAGTATAAATTACATACCATAAACTCACCCGCAATAAGTATATTATTGGATGATTTTTAGCAAATTCATAAAGTTGGGCAACCACCACCACAATCTAGTCTTAGAACCTTTCCATCATTACAAACAGTTCTCTTGTGCCGGTTTGCAGTTAATCATCACTCTCACCCCAACCCTACAATCTGCTTCTTCTCTCTAGCAATGTGTCTTTTCTGGATAGTTCATATAAACAGAATCATACAAATTGTTCCTGGTGTCTGACATCATTCCCTCAGCATAATGTCTTTTTTCTTTCTATTTTTTTGGAGTCAGGGTCTCGTTCTGTTGCCCAGGTTGGACTGCAGTGGTGTGATCACAGCTTATTGCAGCCTTGACCTTGGCTCACTGTGGCCTCCACCTCCCAGGCTCAAGCAATCCTCCCACCTCAGCCTCCCAAGTAGCTGGGACTACAGGCACACACCACCATGCTGAGGCTGATTTTTTTTTTTTTTTTTCAGTAGAGATGAGGTCTTGCTATGTAGTCTAGGCTAACCTCAAACTCCTGAGCTCAAGCAATCCTACCTGTCTCAGCCTCCCAAAGTGCTGGGGTCATAGGCTTAAGCCACTGCGCCTGGCCGCATAATGTTTTCTAAGTTCACTCAAATGGTAAGTGTACAAGAAGACTTCATTCAGTTTTATTGCTGAATACTATTCTGTTGTACAGATATACTACATTTGATTTATTCAGTCCCCAGTTGATAGATATTTGGATTGTTCCCAGTTTTTGGCTATTACGAATAATACTCCTATGAACATTTGTGTACATGTCTATGTATGTAAATATGTTAATTTTTCTTGGGTAGATTTCAGGACTGATATTGCAGGGCCATATGGTAAGTTTATGTCTAACTTTTAAAGAAACTATCAATCTGTTTTCCAAAGAGGCTGTACTATTTTATATTCCTGCCAGCAATGTATGAGGGTTTCAGTTTCTCCACATCCTCACCAACATTTGATATTGTCTTTTTTTTTTTTTTTGAGAAAAGGGTCTTGCTATGGTGCCCAGGCTAACCTCAAACTTCAAACTCCTGTTGTCAAGCAGTCCTTCCCTGCCACCCTCTGCCTCACAAGTAGCTGGGATTACAGGTGCATGTGACTGTGCCCAGAAGTACTGTCTGTTGTTTTGATTATGGCCATTGTAGTGGGTATAACACTAGTGGTATCTCACAGAGCTTTTAATTTGCATTTCCCTAGTGACTGACGAAGTTGGGCATCTTTTTATGTGCCTATTAGCCCCTTTTATATATTTTTAAGCAAAATGACTATTAAAATCTTTTGTCCATTTTTACGTTGGGTTGTTTTATTGAGTTCTAATAATTTTTTTTTAGTTTTAGATACAAGTCCTCTGTCATATATATGATTTGCAAATATTTTTTCCCAGTTTGTCATTTGTCTTTTCATTCACTTAAGATCATCTTTCAAAGAGCAGAAATTGTTAATTTTTATAAATTCCAATTTATCAACTTTCTTTTATGGCTGTGCTTTTGGTATCATTTGTAAGAACTCTCTGCCTAACCCCAAAGCATGAAGATTTTCTCCTATTTTTCTTTTAAGAGTTTATAGTTTAACCCTTATACTTAGGCTTATGATCCATTTTGAGTTCATTTTTATGTATGGTCTGAGGTGTGGCTCTAATTTTTCTTTGGCATATGAATTTATTTTTGAGACAAGGTCTCACTCTGTTGCCTAGGCTTGAGTGCAGTGGCACACTCTTGGCTCACCGCAAGCCTCAACCTTCTGGGCTCAAGCAATCCTCCCACCTCAGCTTCTCTAGTAGCTGGGACTACAGGTACACATCACCACGCTAGCTAATTTTTTTTGTACAGACGGGATTTTGCCATGTTGCTCAGGCTGGTCTTGAACTCCTGGGCTCTAGTGATCCTCTCGCCTCAGCCTTCCCCAGTGCTGGAATTACAGGCGTGAGCCACTGCACCTGGCCCTGGCATACGAATTTCTAATTGTCTCAACGATCAAAGACTGTCTTTTACCTACTTAACTGTCTTGGCATCTTTGATGAAAATCAATTGCCAATCAATGTAAGGCTTTTTCCCTAGACTTTTAACTGTGTTCCTTTGGTCTACATCCCTGTAGATATTATGCCAATATTGTATTAGGTTGATTACTACAGATTTGTAAGTTTTGAAATGAGGCAATCTAAGTCCTCAAAGTTAGTTCTTTCTCAAAATTGGTTTGACTATTTTGCATTACCACATACATTTTAGGATTGGCTTATTAATTTCTAAAAAAAAGTCTGCTGGGATTTGGATAGGAATTGCGTGGAATTTATAGATCATTATGGGGAGAAGTGCCCTCTTGACAACATCAAATCTTCCAAACCATAAATATGTAAATGTCTATAATATAGTCAAAGATGTTGAAATTAAATTGGTGTCTATCATTTCTTACCTTTAACCAATAAACATTATTTTTCTTTAAAGGAGATAAAAGTACTACTCATTAAATATAGTGAAAATAAACATCATTAATTAAACGCTATGTCTCGCTAACCTCTTTATATCCATTAACACTCTGTAGTAAAAATAACATTGGTTTTTGCTATGGCTTTGTATTTCTTTAAAATATTAACTAAAATAGATTTCTGATTTGGGAAATATGATAACCAGTGCCATTTGGTTTTAAAAAGAATTGTATCTTAATCACCAAGTAAAGACAGCAAGAAAACAATGACGTGGTCACTTGAAGATTCTCTCAGTCTACTGTTCACCATCTAGTCAGACACCCTTAAACTGATTCCAGCAAAATGTCTAAGAAATTCATCGATCAGCCTCCAAAGCACATCAGAGAAAGTGCTAATACAGTGAACAGTAAAAAAACAATGGCAGCAGAACATCTTATTTAAACTTTTGAGATGATAAAACAGTACAGAAGTGAGAACCATTTGGAATTTTTTTTCTTGTTTTGGTTAAGATCATTAATACTTTATAAACTTCATACATATGGCCCACTGTAAGGTTTAAAGAATAAAAGGTTTAATAGAATAAGCAAGAGAATGCCATAAAACCCTTGAAATAAGAAACACTGCTAACTTTTACAAACACAAAGTTCCTCACGTTTCAATCAAGTTTAGTCAGCCCTCATTATTCATAAGGACAAGTAGGCCAGTTTACAGACAAGCGGCACCCTATGAATGGCTCTTAGGCACGACACAGTTCTTAAGATAAATATGTTTACACTTGAAACAGTCATGTGCATATTACAAAGATGGCAACTGTAGTCCTGTAAAATTATACCTAAGAAAAGAACGAGTCAACTTATATTCAGGAACTTCTAAAATCCCTCATATTTTAAGATGCTCTCTCCATTACTTTATTTGAACAACAAAACACTGTTTAGGGAAAAATATATAAGTCTGAGATGATCTCAATCAAAGCCAGTTTTTCAAAGCTTATAAAGGTCACCTATAAGAATAAGACAAAAGGGAGGGAGGGAATAAGGGAAGGGTAACAAAATTTAACACAGAGCCAATTATTCCTGGAACTATAAGCTCTCAATTCCAACTGCGGGATGTCACTGAAAACGAGCCTTCTAAAGATCACTTTGAAAAGCAGTCAGTTATGATTATAAATATACCATACCATATGGGACTAAAATATTCAACAATCCTAATGTTATGCCATTGGGTACTTGTAGCTTGAGATAAATATCCAGAGATAGTATTATACAGAGATTCCCCAAACCATGATACTTCAAACATCTTATACTATAGTTAAGACACTACTCCAAAAACCACGTTAACTTTAAAAAGTCATTCTAATGATGATGAAGACATGGAATACCATTTGACCCAGCAATCCCATTACTGGGTATATACCCAAAGGAGTATAAATCATTCTACTATAAAGACATACACACACGTATGTTTATTGCAGCACTATTCACAATAACAATGACTTGGAATCAACCCATTGATCTGTCAATGCCCATCAATGACAGACTGGATAAAGAAAATGTGGCACATACACACCATGGAATACTATGCAGTCACAAAAAGGATGAGTTAATGTCCTTTGCAGGGACATGGATGAAACTGGAAACCATCATTCTCAGCAAACTAACACAGGAACAGAAAATCAAACACCACATGTTCTCACTCATAAGTGGGAGTTGAACAGTGAGAACACATGGACACAGAGAGGGGAATATCACACACCGGGGCTTGTGGGGGGGTTTTATTTAATGCTAGGGAAGGGATAGCATTAGGAAAAATACCTAATGTAGATAATGGGTTGATGGGTGCAGCAAACCACCATGGCACGTGTACACCTATGTAACAAACCTGCACGTTCTGCACACGTATCCCAGAATTTAAAGTATAATAAAAAAGATACATCATTAAATAAAATGGTTTCATGACTGAAGTTGCAAGAAAGGCAATATTATTACCTTTATTTCATATAAAATATCATCTTTAGGTATGTGGATAGCTAAACTAACATATTAACTATTTTAAATAAGCATTCAATTCTTTCATCCTTTTGGTTTTCCCATTGGAAATTGTGGACTCACTATATACACATATGGTCACATGCTTTTCAAACCACTTCTCTGAAGAAAGTAGTTTACTGGATTTTAGTATAAAGCATTTGTTTCTTTTTTTTTTTTAAGTCATTAAGAACCACATTAAGCAAACATTTCCTTTTCATTTATAAGATGATTCTTCCCTTTGAGTTTTACGGTGACAATAGCTGGCTTCGAAAAATGTAAACATAATATCAGTTTTGTTGGAACAAAACCATTACCATGAAATCTCTTTGTAATGTCACCAAGACCAAGCTTAATTTAGATTATAACTAATAGAATAAATAAATTTACGCAAATGTCTGAAACGTGTTACAACAAAATGTGACACTTGTCTCTAATTGACTAATAAAAAAAGACCAGCACAATATCAAAACATGCAAATTAGATGTATTTGTGCTTAAAATAAATCAAGATCAAGTTAAGGGAAATGAGATTGGGCACTTAAAAATTAGTATGTTTTCCTTGGCTGGGTTGAATGAGAATTTGGGCCTGCTGAGAAATGATGCAGAACTAGTCTCCTCTCTTAGAGAAGTAATAGAGGCTAACGCAGAACAGGTAACTTAAGAGGTGAGATCAGCCCCTGACAACAAAGAGCAATTTCCAGGCATCTGGGATCCTAAATCACTTCTCTCTGGAACCCTGGGACCCAGTCTGCCACCCTTTTTTTACTCTTAGATTACCAGATACTTTGGGTGTGGGTTCCTCTCCAATCTGGCTTGCTGCAAAAGAGCTACATGGTCTGGTACCTAACAACTCCTTCCTTCATCTCCCAGGAACTCCCCCTGCCCTCATGTATTTATGTTTTACACACACACACACACACACACAGAGAAATAAAATAATGGGAGTAGTACAGAATGAAGAGGTTTCCAAAGATCAAAGAAAAGATGATCCAGGCCGGGCGTGGTGGCTCACACCTGTAATCCCAGCACTTTGGGAGGCTGAGGTAGGCAGATCATGAGGTCAAGAGATCGAGACCATCCTGGCCAACATGGTGAAGCCCCGTCTCTACTAAAAACACAAAAATTAGCTGGGCGTGGTGGCGCACACCTGTAGTCCCAACTACTCAGGAGGCTGAGGCAGGAGAATTGCTTGAACCCAGGAGGTGGAGGTTGCAGTGAGCCCAGCTCGTACCACTGCTGCCTGGCAACAGAGCAAGACTCCGTCTCAAAAAAAAAAAAAAAAAAAGAAAAGAAAAAGAAAAAAAGAAAAGATGATCCATTATTGTTTCTTTTGGCTTTGGAGTCTGAGTTTCTTGTCACCCCATTTCTTTGTAGATCTGGGAGAAAGATGTTCATTTCCCTTCGATGGGAAATAAATTGGCAGCTGCCTCTTAGTCTCTTCCCCAGGTCCCCTGATTAGCAGGTTTTATATGTTTGTGATAAAAAGTTTCAGCAAACACACATGCACAACTATACACATACATACATACTCTCACCCAGAGATCATGTATTCTAGTCCCTTCATTCACATGAGAAAACAGACAGAGAGAGATCATCAGTGACCCATCTATGAAGCTCTGGCAGAATCAAGACAAGATCTCACATCTCACAATTCCCATTCCATTGCTCATTCCATTCCACCACTCTGATAAATAATTCTTTCAAGCCCTCAGCATGAATGACAACAGCTGCCTGCTGCAACAACCTTTTCTATTAAAAAACAAAAAACAAAAAACAAAAAAAACGACCTCAAATTGAATGGATTCAAGCCATCCAAGCTTCCTCCTTCAGAGCCTCCACCATTTGATAAATACGATGAGGTTCACAGAGGGGTATCTGGCTGGGGCTGGGTGATCAAGGTCAGTTTTCCTGCCTATCTTTGCTTCTCTCTTAACCGCCTCATACTAAGACTTATTTGTTCTCATTTCCAGTGGCAGAGTAAGTGTCATCATCACTAATCCATGTGATCTCTTCACTCCCAAACTGGGCTCAGTTGTCATATTTTCTACTACGCACGCACAGAGCATAGCTGTAGATGGTAGGTTGAAAGGCTCACATAAATAGCACTTAGTTAATTAAAACTAATATCTCTAGGAACAAAGATAAACATATCAAATCAATACATTCAAAACACTAAAACTCATCTAACAGGTCTCTTTAATAATCAACCTCATAGGTCAATAAGAGCTATAAATTCACAATCTACTACTACCTCATAATCTGAAACTTGTGTTGTTTTAATTCTTATGTTTAATGTTAACAGTTGCCTTCTTACTGGCTCTACAGAGAAAGAGATATGGATCCATAAAAAAACAATCAATTTAACTAAATAATTTGGTAGTTGCAAGTATGAGTAGAGAATGCTAAAGGGATGAATGAAATAAAGGACTGGTTAGTGTGATACAAATACTGAATGAAAGCGAACTTCTTGGATTATTTCTCCCTCTTTTAGATGAGGTGACCTAGGGGAAATATGCTGGCTAAGAATGTTTCATATCTTCCTACTCAGAGTAAACTCTTGGAAAAATAATTTCATATCACCACTCAAGTCCCCTTTTTTCCATTCACCCTCACCTCAAGAAACTAGAACACTTCATGAATAGCTCATTAGTTGGCCAAAAATATTTTCAAAAAGCATTAAACATCAAGAGTATATAACAAGAAACAGAATTTCTAATCTCTTGGGAGTATCACACTTTCTTAGGGAGGAATAATATCAGCCACAAACGAGGATCAGAACACTGGATTCAGATTTAAAAAGTAAATGTAACTAGTTAAAAAAAAAGTAGATACAATAGACACAGAAAAAAGGAGCCACATGGTATACGGGTTGACAAAGAAAGGTTTAACTTTAAATCAGAAATCTGACTTAAAACGTGAGGTATGGTTACCTCCCCCCTAACCAACAATATACTCCATTCTTGGGTATTTACATTTATAGGAAATATAGACTCAAGATAAAAATTGCTACATGCCCCATTTCAGTCACAGATCTAAAGGCAGTGAATTGGGGAAAAAAGTCCCTCCACTTAAGAACTTAGGTTAAAATGCTACTAAGAGTAAAAGCATGTTAAACTACCTGCTGCCAGAAGATGGAATAACAGCAACCATGTTTCTCTGAGTTTAAGAACCAGTCAGCTCACAGCTTTCCAGA
Organism: Theropithecus gelada; assembly: GCF_003255815.1. Lineage (NCBI taxonomy): Eukaryota > Metazoa > Chordata > Mammalia > Primates > Cercopithecidae > Theropithecus > Theropithecus gelada. The sequence continues at coordinate 49,549,112 of NC_037680.1, read as the reverse complement.
ACCTAGCTTGCATAGAAGAGGAGCTTCTGTGGAGAATCAGCTTGAGGAATTTATAGCGCTTTGGTTCTACCACTAGCTAGGTGACCATGGGAAAGTTGCTTAAGTTAGAGATGTAGTTTCTTACTAGTAAAACAGAAATTATTTTATCTATGTCATAGGATTACTATAAGTATTAGATGAGATAATTTATAGAAAGTACTTAATACAATCCTTTTTGTCGAGGGGTGTTTTGTTGTTATTTTCTATAAAGACAATCCAGGTTCTCACCTCTATCGTGGGAGAAGATATGGCTAATATTTTAAGGTTTTCTTGTTTGACTTTGTTTTAATCAAAGAATTGCCAAGATAGAGATCAAAGTTATTTGTTGTAAAACCGAGTTATTGTAGACCTACAAGCTCTTCAGTGGATTATACAAATATGAGCATAAAGTATTAAAGATATGTGTCTCTCTGTATTTTCATGTGGCAAAACTTTCTATGTGCTCCTTTTTAGAAAGGGTATGTCTGTCAGTTATAAACTGCTGCTCCAAATTATATGATAATTTAGATCAAGGTCATTACCAACTTAGTTGACCAAACCTGAAAAATATTGTTCTCATGTCAGAGACCTTGAAGAAAGAATGCTCTAATGGGATTAAAATGCCTTGCAAAGAATTACAACATGAATAGCTCAAGAAATCTTAATTTATAAAAGGTCACAGAGTTACAAAAAACATCTCTCATTTCAGCTAATTAAATGAAATTTTAGTTAAACGGCACCTTGAAATATTGGTATTGCAGCTGCAAGTGCATTTAAATAGCATTTACGCAGATATAATTAGCACAATTAAACATGGGTAGAAGTGGAAACACTATTCTTAATTATATTGATATAATCAGTTTTATTAATGCTTTATAGCAACAAAAGTGACATCTGACAGTAACACACAATTCATGATTGAACCTAATATTAAGCATTTTAGCATATTAAGGAATCTAAAGCTAGGTAATTGGAAAAAGAAAGAAGTCAAATACTGAGTTCTTACCTGTGACAATGCCATAGTTGGGAGGTTCAAGAATTACTCCATAAAACTGGATGATGTTTCTGTGACTGAGGACACTGAGTATTTCTGCCTGTACGAAAAATAAAATGCAAAGTTGCATAAAATTTCACATTTATAATAGTAGAATAAAACAGGCTTCCTACTCATTTTTTTTTTTTTTTTTTTGAGCTAGGATCTTGCTCTGTTGCCCAGGCTAGAGTGCAGTGGTGTGATCTTGGCTCACTGCAGCCTTGGCCTCCTGGGCTCAAGTAATTCTCCTGCCTCAGTCTCCCAAGTAGCTGGGACTACAGGCACATACCACTACACTCAGCTAATTAAATTTATTACTTATTTTTTTTTAGAGATGGGGTCTATGTTGTCCAGGCTGATCTCGAACTCTTGGGCTCAAGCAATCCTCCCACCTTGGCCTGCCAAAGTGCTGGGATTACAGGTGTGAGCTACCACGCCTGGTCTTAGTTTTCTTTTACGTACATTTACAAAGATGTATATGTGCCCAACCAGTATGTAATTCTGCTAAAGTTGTCTTTCTTGGAAGTTTAAACATTTCTACTGAAGCTTTCTGAAAATTTAGAAAGAAAATGGGGTTGAAGAAGCGATAAGAGAGGTGTTTACTCCAAGCCCACCTGACTGATAATGGAGGAGAATGACTGAAGAGATACCCCATTTATTTACAGTGAAGGTCCTCTTCCTAATAGTCAACTATATATATTTTGCAAAATGTCTGTTCTGAGAGGCTACAGCCAGACTGAACTTCTGTTGGTTAGATGAGTCAAAATTAAGGTAGGGATTTTAAAATGTTAATGGAATCGATTCAGGTAATACCCACTTATTTATCTAATCATTTATTCAAAATATACTATTGTTCTCCTTCTGTATGCAAGGCACTACAAACTTATAGGTAGATTCTTGACTTTCAGTGGTGATTTGATAGGAGGCCATGTTTATACATTTTGAAACATGTTAAATACTACAAAGCAGTACTGAAGAATGACATGGTAAAAATAAGTTGTATTTATTAAACTTAATTTTTAAAACAAAAAAACCAGATACTATAGTGTATATCCGCTAATGTCAATAGAAAGATGATCACTACATAAATCATATATTCATCAACATTTTATGACTTTTGTGGAGATAAAATATGGCTAATCAAGAATTAGAAATATAATGAGGTATAAAATTACATAAGTTAAATATAGAAAATATTTAGTATTTTTCAATGAAAGGTATATTATTGGCAATAAGAGGACAGGAGATTTATAAGTCCCCACCCCAGAAAGAGGATCATCAAGAAGAATGTCAGCAGTTAATGAAAATGGAGACACTTTGGTCAGAAAGGGACTCCCCTCTGGGAATGTGTAAACTATGAGTAGTGTTATTTGCTATGAATTTTTTTCATAGGATAAGAGTTGGAGTTTCATTAAAAACAGCCGTGAAACTGGTTTTGAAGATGGTGTAACTAGGTGGAAAACAGAAGTTTGAGGGTTGGCATAGAGTCAATATGAAATTGAGATAAAGAATATCACTGATTGTGAGAGACACTTATCAAGCTTGATTTGACAGTGTTTTCTTTTAGTAATACGTGTGTGGAAGGGGGCTATTACTGCTTAATCAAACAATTCCTTAACACTTATGAGCGCCTAGTGTGTATAGAGGGGTCTGTGTTCATCAAGCAACCTTCTTCTCATAGTTTAGTTTCTCAAGTAGGAAGAAGATATATTATTTGTGCAACACAACTATTCATCCACATGGCAACTCTACTTCTTATGAAGAAATAATAGATAAGGTTTATTGTAAAAATAGAATGTATGTGCAGTTTGGAAATCACAAAGCCCCATCTTTAAGTGGTAGACCAACTGTTTGTGAATAAAGCATTAGAGTTCAATGTGAGTAAAGCAATAGAGTTAATGTTTGAACCAGTATTTGTCAAACTGAGGCAGTGTTATCCTTTGGAATATTCTTTGGGGCACCTGAATTGTGTCATCATTAAAAATTTTTGTATCAATAAAGAATAAATACAAGAATATTCTGAATCCTTGGATGACTACTTCACAATGCAGCATGATGGGATTTTCAGTGTTCCAGCTGGTTTCCATGTTTATATTTAAGATATTGCCAAGTGATATCTTGAAGAAATAGGATTGATTATTTCAGGTTCCAGTAAGCATGTCTAACAGCTGTTAGGCTGGCAAATGCTAATGTCAAAATAACAATCATTATCCTATATCCCCTTGTTGTGCTCATATTTTTTGCAAAAAAAATTTGCAGTATAATTTCCAAGTAAATCATATTTTCATGAAATAAGATTTTAGGTTCTTATATAATAAACTAAGAATCTGATTTAACATCATAAAAACAACATGTTCCTTTAGAGTGCTGTACTGATTTAATGGAAATGGGCCAACAGTAAACAGAGGCAGACTGAATAAGTAAGTGATATGTTTGTAATAAATGAAGGTCAAATGACATCATGATGTTAGCAGTTCAAATAAGCTCCAATAAAAACAAGTGTGAGGTTAACCAAATTATTAAAACCTGTTTGTTGCAATCACCCTCTGACAGCAAGCAGATATACTCTCTGGATTTTGCCTTTATAGGCACCTGCTCGCAAGAGTTCATGGAAAAAAAACTGTTGCAATAAATATGCAGTAAATAATTTCTCACTGAATTGCTGTTTTTCCTTTGTTTTCCAGATTTATATTCTGGGATAATCTAGCAAATGAGCTGCACATCAAAATAATGGATTATTGGTTTAAAAATGCATTCACTGTTAAAAAGAAAACATGATAATGATGAAAGCTAAAATAATGGCCCATCATACAAAAGTATATCTTTTTACACTATTAAAACCAACGTAAGCCATTTATTTTCAGTAAATATAATTGGATAACAATTGTTAAAGCTGTACTGATTTTATTTTTGTTTAATTGAAAAATTGACTTTGAATTTACCTGTATATGAGAGTTATAAGGAGTTATTAATTCTTAGTTTTATGTTTGTGTTTATTTAAGTTACACAGAAATAATTTCAGTCAACATGCGAAATCTGGAAGACTAAAATTTTCTATATAAAAGATCTACACATTTCTCAGTGTGCAAAATGCTATTCTAAGGAGTCAAACAGATATTCGGACCCAATGTCCAAAGCAGCATTATTCAAAATAAACAAAAGGTAAAAACAACCAAAGTGTTTATCAACTGATAAATAAAATGTGAGGTTGTATATAAACACAATGAAACACTATTTCAGTTGTAAACACGAATTAAGTTTGGATATGCGCTGCAACATGAATGGGCCTTGAAAATATCATGCTAAGTAAAATACACCAGGCACAAAAGGGCAGATACTGTATGATTCTACTTATATGAACTATCTTGAATGAACACATTCAGCAATAAAGAAAGCAGATTAGAGGTTGTAACCAGGGGCTGATGGGAGGAGAAAATGAGGGGTTATTGCTTAATGGGTACAGCGTTTCTGTTTGGGGTGATGAAAATTTTTGTAAATAGTGGTGATGGTGCACAACACTGTGACTACAATAAATGCCACTGGCCAGGCACAGGGGCTCATGCCTATAATCCCAGCATTTTGGGAGGCTGAGGCAGGAGAACAGAAGCACTTGAACTCAGGGGTTTGAGATCAGTTTGGGCAACATAGTGAGACCTTGTCTCTACTAAAAATAAAAAATTAGCCAGGTGTGGTGGCACATGCCTGTGGTCCCAGCTACTCAGGAAGCTGAGGCAGTAGGATGGCTTGAGCCCAGGAGGTCAAAGCTGCAGTGAGCTGTGACTGTGCCACTGCAATCTAGCCTGGGCAACAGAGCAAGACCCTGTCTAAATAAACAAATAAATGCCAGTGAATTATACACTTAAATAGGTTGAAATGGCAAATTTTATGCTATGTATATTTTACCACAATAAAAAAGTTTTAAAAATGGCATTCTAAACTTTTGCAGAAATGAATGATCAGAGTCTACATATTCAATAATCACCTTAAAGTTGTACAAACTATGGTCTAAATATTCTTAAGATAAATATGTAATTTTCCAAACTAGGACTTGGAGGATCTAAGAAAAGACTGGGACAGACTGCAACAATATATATTTATATTTAGACAGAGTCTCACTCTGTCGCCCAAGCTGGAGTGTAGTGGCACAATCTCCGCTCACTGCAACATCTGCATCCCAGGTTCAAGTGATTCTCCTGCCTCAGCCTCCTGAGTACCTGGAATTACAGGCACGTACCACCATGCCCAGCTAATTTTTGTACTTTTTTTTTTTTTTAGTGAATACAGGGTTTCACCACGTTGGCCAGGCTGGTCTCAAACTCCTGACCTCAAATGATCCGCCTGCCTCGGCCTCCCAAAGTGCCAATTTTAACTCAGGCTCTAAGATTCTCCATAAAATAAAGGGCCCCAATCTGACACATAAACGGAGGAATCAAGGTCTATTCATAAAAATGTCTAATAGTCATGTCCTTATTAGGGTACCAAAATGTCTCTACAGATTATTGTTTGCCTGCTCGTACTGTTTCCAGCTGGGGCCAGTTCCTTTCTCCCTTCCTCTTTCCTTTATTGGAAAAATTACAGAAGTTTTAGTTTGTTAATTAACCTGGGAGGTCGTGAGTATTTTGTTGTTAGTTTTATCAGCATTTCTAGATTCAGAGATATTAAAAGAAGTTAAATATCATAGTTTTAATTATCTTCTTTAAAGTATTTCCAACAGTTTAAAAATATCTCCATCTTCAGAAGGACTCTTTTCCTTCGATTCAAAACTTTTTTTCAACCTAATCCCAAATTTTATTTTGTTTATTTAATTTTGGAGAGCTGCCATAGACTCCTTAAAGATTCTGTGTCTTTAAAGCTTGTTTTGCAAACATCGACAAATGGGACTAATTAAACTGAAGAGCTTGTGCACAGCAAAAGAAACTATCAACAGAGTAAACAGACAGTCTACAGAATGGGAGAAAATATTTGCAAACTATGCATCTCACAATCACACAGGTCTAATGTCCAGAATCTATAAGGAACTTTAAAAAGTTTACAAGCAAAAAACCACCCCGTTAAAAAGTAGGCAAAGGACATGCACACTTTTCAAAAGAAGACATACATGCAGCCAACAAGCATATGGAAAAATGCCCAACATCTCTAATCATTAGAGAAATGCAAATCAAAACCACAATGAGATACCATCTCACACCAGTTAGAATGGCTATTACTAAAAAATCCCAGCACTTTGGGAGGCCGAGGTGGGCAGATTATGAGGGCAGGAGTTCGAGACCAGCCTGGACAACATGGTGAAAGCCTGTCTCTACTAAAAATACAAAAATTAGCTGGACATGGTGGTGGGCACCTGTAATCCCAGCTACTCCAGAGGCTGAGGCAGGAGAACCGTTTAAACCCGGGAGGTGGAGGTTGCAGTGAGCCGAGATTGCGCCACTGTACTCCAGCCTTGCGACAGAGCTAGACTCCACCTCAGAAAAAAAAAAAAAAAGTCAAGAAATAACAGATGCTGGTAAAGCTGTACAGAAAAAGGAATGCTCATACACTGCTGGTGGGAATGCAAATTAGTTTAGCCATTATGAAAGGCAGTTTGGTGACTTCTCAAAGAACTTAAAACAGAACTACCATTCAATCTAGCAATTCCATTACTTACATTCCATTACTGGGTAATGGAATACAATGAGGGAACCCAAGGGAATATAAATCATTTTACCATAAGGACACATGTTCGTCACAGCACTATTCACAATACCAAAGACATGGAATCAACCTAAATGCCCATCAAAGGAAGACCGGATAAACAAAATGTGGTACATATATACCATGGAATACTATGCAGCCATAAAAAAGAACAATATCATGTCCTTTGCAGAAACATGGATACAGCTAGGAATATTATGCAGCCATAAAAAAGAACAAGATTGTGTCCTTTGCAGTGACATGGATGGAGCTAGGAATACTATGCAGTCATAAAAAAGAACAAGATCATGTCCTTTGCAGAAACATGGATAGAGCTGGAGGCCATTATCCTAAGTGAGCAAAGGCAGGAAATAGAAAACCAAATAAATACAACATGTTCTCACTTAAGAGTAGGAGCTAAACACTGAGTACACATGGACACAAAGTAGGAAACAATAGACACCGGGGTCTACTTGAAGGTGGAGGGTGGGAGGAGGGTGAGGACTGAAAAACTACCTATAGGGTACTATGTTTATTACCTGGGTGATAAAATAATCTGTACACCAGTCCGCCCATGACAGACAATGTACCCATGTAACACACCTGCACGTGTACCCCTAAACCTAAAAGTTAAAAAACTTGTTTTATACCTTTTGTATTTCATTAATATACTCTATATGTATTTATTTGATAAATATTGTAAAAATAAAACTCAGTTCACTTTTTGTGAAAGAAAGCAAAGATACCAACAACAACCTGTTGATGGGTATAGAATGAAAGCAATCGTTTATGAAGCCCCACATCATAAGGCCGGCAGGCTCCATTTACATCTTATACTCAGAACAGGCTTTTCTCTCTGATTGTCAACAGCTACTTCCCTCCACCTAGCAGCAGGATTGTGTATCAGTGGGGTCCATGCCTCTGCATGTGATGTGGCACTGACACAAGGTATATACTTCTTTTGCCCACGAATGTCAACTACTCCTTCAAGTCCTCTAGTGGGTGTGTGGTATTTAAGCACATAACTCCACAGACCTTGATCTCTAGGTCCTCATCTTTTTTTTTTTTTTTTTTGTCTGGAGATGGAGTTTCATTCTTGTTGCCCAGGCTGGAGTGCAATGGCACAATCTCGGCTCACTGCAACCTCCGCCTCCTGGGTTCAAGTGATTCTCCTACCTCAGCCTCCTGAGTAGCTGGGATTACAGGCGCCCACCACCATGCCTGTCTAAGTTTTGTATTTTTAGTAGAGACGGTGTTTTGCCATGTTGGTCAGGCTGGTCTCAAACTCCTGACCTCAGGTGAGCTGCCTGCCTCGGCCTCTCAAAGCGCTGGGATTACAGGTGTGAGCCACCATGCCTGGCCGGTCCTCACCAATTGTAAGAGTCTATCATTTTATCAGAGTGTGGTAGTAAGAGAAAGAAAAGTAGTTCATCTAATCACTTAGCTGAAGCCATCTCCTCACTGCACTCTACATCCAAGGTCCAAGGCTCTCTCCAAAAACTGTATCTCCAAAATACCAATATGATCCAGGGTCACTATATGTCCCCAAAGTTCAAGAATATAGGAGATGATCCTACATTTTTTAAAAATAAAAATTATGTGTATAGAAAAAAGGCAAGGAAGAAAGAAAACATTACTGTGGTCATCTATTTCTAAGTGGCAGAAAGAAGAGGGATCATACTCTTTTGTCTATTTCCCAAATTCTTTACAATAAGTCTATGTAATTTTTATAATCAGAAAAAGCAGTACAGGCATGTTATATGTAATATATATAAGACCATATGAATATGAAATTTAAAATATTTATTTGCATGGAAAGATTCTCCCTAGGATCGGGTCAGGAAGAAGTAAAGCTCTTTCCTTACCTTCCCAGGACTATGGTAGGCATATAAAAACTTGTTTAGTTAACCACTGACCTGTGATTTTCTCCTGATACGGCTCTGGAACAAACTAGGGTTCACTCGGGTTACTCTTACAGAAGGCCACAGGTTCTGAGAGGCCATGAGACCAAAGACGTGGATACTGGAAATCGCATGGGCTCCAGATGAACTTCAACCTACTCAGTATGCATGTGGTTCAGCATTTTATTACATAATGCTCCTTTCCCTTCTCGTGTCTGCGCCTATGGTCTGCTACCCTTTAGAAGAGTCTTTTCTACTTTGCTCCTCTTGTAAAATGCTAGTATAATACCACATGAATGAGAAAAGTCAGATACCTTATATACAGGAAGCACTCAGTAACATTTAAAGGATGCATGAGCAGTATTTGATGATACTGATATTCAGTGTGTTTAAATAATTATGGAGAGCCTATGTCAGCAAATGTTAACCCTGAACCATACAGTGAGAAGAGTAAAATGCCGGAAGGTATGAATTTGCTTCAGTATTCATTCTATTCTTTTACATGTTTAAGGGTTACTTAGGGTACATTTCATAAGAACAACAGTCAATCAATTATATAATTGCAGTAGGAGGCACAGTTGAGACTTATGTTCACTAGTTCATTGTGGATTTAAACTTCAAGAATGAGGATTTGGACAGCTGCACTTTGCCTCTTTGTAGGCTCTGTTGTCCAAGACAATTACATGAGCACGATTTCTTGAGAATCCTTTGCTGCTTTGCATTCTTCCAGCATGCCCTTGCTTTTGCATTGTACTTTTTCTTTGCCTTGTACTTAAATGTAGGATTTAAGATTAAGCAAGGATGAAAAGCTTGCTTAACATTAAACCCTCTATTTCCAATTTTCTATCCAATACATTTTGCCATGTATTTCCAAAATCACCTCTAGAGATGAGCCAGCCTTTTGCCAAGTCCACATTCCATACCCATTATTCAGCCTGAAAGCTATGGTAGGTGCTCCTTTGCTGTGTGCTGACAGATGGACCCCTGGTTCTCAGTAGTGGGGCCACATTGCACACAAGCTCCATTCCTAGGCCAGGGCCAGTATCATAAATATCCACAACAGATGAACCAGGGTCCCCTCCGTGAAGCATACCTCTTATCTTTATCACTACAGAGTCCAGAACTATGCAGCAGAAGGTGAACGCAAGGAGAAATTACTGATTTAGAAACTCCTAAAACAGTATTTACAAATCTATAAGGTCAAAACAGCTAGCTATTTCAGGAAAGATGTAGGGAGAACTTCTCTTGCCTGCTAATTGTTTCAGGTTCCGATTATAAAGAAAACAAAGGAAAGTTTTCAATCTCAGTTATCAAAAGTGTAACAGTTTCAGGATCCCAGGATCTTGACTGAGTCAAAAACAAAACAAAACAAAATGCTGCTTAATTCAGTGCATGTTTACCCCAAGAGTATCATAACCAGGGGCTTTTTTTTAATAAAAAGAAAAAACTTCATTCTTACATGTATGACAAGATGGAAAACCAGCCTTTCTACATCCAAAACTGCTGTGCTACAAGAACAACTTTAAAAGCAGGCTTGGAGGATTTTCAATCCTGTATATAATCACCAGAGAGTCATACACAGGTCATGCCCTTCGAGTCAGTTTGGGCTTAACAAGACCCATTCAGTCACAGTCACATAAAAAGCAGCAAACTTCACAATTCCATAGGTTCTTTTTCAAATGATGCTCTTCAGGTATTCAGGGCAACAAAGAAGGATAAATGGACTGAATTCAGATCCATAATAGAATACCTATATTCTGAATGATGTTTGACATCATGAAGACTTTTCTTTGGAAGAGAAACAGTTAAAAATGCTATTTAAAAAAAATACACCAGTCATTTCCCCACTCTTCTTAAACAACTGAGATGGAGTCATGGGGGATATTTATTACAAACATCACCAGTGCTGGGAAGTCTCCTATTGCTCAATGGTTTTCCTGGTGTGATGCAGCCAACTCATGCGTGCAGTCACTTGGGAGGAGCCTGGGCTTCCCTCCAGGGATCTAGAGCTGCTCTCTAGTTAAGTACATACCCAACTAAGGGCAGACTCACCTGGCAGGATAGGAGGGTGGCAAAAACTGAATGAAACAGAGTGAAGATTTAAGACCAGGGATTCAAGAGCTATTTCCAAATCACAAAAAGGCAAAGAGATTTCACATTCTTTGTGCTCACACCAGAATGTCACTGATAACGTGAAAAAGTAAGGCCAGGTGTGGTGGCTCACCCCTGTAGTTCTAGCACTTTGGGAGGCCAAGGCAGGCAGATAACTTGAGCTCAAGAGTTCGAGACCAGTCTGGGCAACATAGTGAGACCCTATCTCTACAAAAAATGCAGAAATTAGCCAGGCGTAGTGGCATGCGCCTGTAGTCCCAGCTACTCAGGAGACTGAGGTGGGAGGATCACTTGCACCTAGGAGGTCAAGGCTACAGTGAGCTGAGACCGTGCCACTGCACTCCAGCCTGGGCAACAAAGGTCCAGTCTCAATTAAAACAAAGAAAGAAAGGAAGAAAGAAAAAGTAAAATATATTGAAACAACTTGTACTCAGTTTGGGTGACAAAAGCACAAACAAGAATTCAGTTGGCTTTCCATCGAACAACTTATGTAACTTGGTCAAAGCAATTACACAGAAATTATCCAGAAAGAAAATCCCCAAATGAGGCTTCAAATTGGAACTAATGAAGGATTAGGCATCTAAGGAATTGAACAGCAATATAACTTAATCAAATATTGGACTAGGTGAGTAAAAATTTAATTCTGTTCCAAAATGGATGACCCTAAAGCGACCTGGTCACTCTGGGCCTTTTTTCCTTCCTACAAAATGACTTGGTTGCACAAAATTATCATTCAGATCCCTTCATGCTTTACATTTCTATCCATTTTTGTGAAAAAATTAATGTATTATTAACACTACACAGAGTAGGTGCTCAATAAATATGTGACAAATAGATTGGAGGTAATTAACCATGTTGTATTAGGACATCCTCTGGAGTCACGCAGGCTTCGTTATAATGTTGGCTCTGCCACTTATCAGTGAGGTGACTTTGAGGAAGTAATTTAACCTGAGCCTCAGTTTTCTCATCTGTGAAAGGCAGACAGTAATCCTACTCCAGTGCCCAGCAAATACCAGGTTGCTCCACCAATGCTAAGTCCTTTCTCTGACATCTTTCCCCTTCCTTTATAATCAATGATCATTCAGAGGCAAGTCAAGCTTATACGTAAATTCCTATGTCTTCCGTCAATGGATTTCATTTACATATTTTGCTTGTTTTAATTAGCCTCATGTATTTATTATATGACTGTCCTTGTTTACTTACGTTTTTACCTAAAAACATATATTTTAGGTAAAATATATAGCACTTTGACATTTCCAAAGTATTTATCTTACCTGACTCTCACAAATGAGATATTATGTTGTATTTAAGTGTTGAGAAAATTGGGTCTTTGATTTGATTTTCTCAAGCTTACTTGTCTAGTAAATGTCAGTAATAAAGTCTGATGCCAGGTCGCCTAACTCTGCCTCTTTTTGTATGTTTTCTTCCCCCTTTCTCCCTTCAAAAAAAGTCCAGTAAAATCATAGGTCCTTCTAAACATTTTTTATTAACACTTTCCCCTGCTGAAAGAGACTTCAACTTGAAGACCCCTCTATAATACTAGCTAACGTGTATTGAGTATCTACTATGAGCTAGGACAAAAACTTCATGTAGATTGAACCCTTAAATTCTCACAGGAAATCATGAGTTAGGGCTTACTATTAATCACCCTTTCACGGGGGAAGAAACCTAGGTAAGGAGAAACTTTAAAACTTGCCCAAGGGTACAAGAAATGGCAAAGCCAGGTTTTCAATACAGGTAGTATGATCTCAAAGCCCTGCTTATAATCAGTAAACCATACCACTCCACTTCACAAACCTAATTTGAATACAGAATAAAATGAACAAGGAAAAATTAACAGGTCTAGAAAATTCCAAAGCTCTCTTTACTTACAGAAGCGTGAGAAACAACTCATCAGCTTCTCTTAGGGCCTCAGCTGCTGTCCCCACTCTAAGATTTCCAAGCCTTCCTGACACTCAACTGTGCAGGATCAGGTCAAGAACCAACATCAACCAAATTTATAGCTAATAAAACCAGTTAATTGCACAGCAGGAGGCACTCTCTCTCTCTATGCAAAAATTACACGGTTAGAAATTTTGAGCGACTCTCACAATCTGATTAGATAAGTGCTTTATACTCTCCAGTGAAACAGAGTTTGATTATTTACATCCCATAAGAGAAATGTTTGCCACATTTATTATGGAAATCTACAAAATCATTTAAAAGAATTTAGCAAATTTAATTTTAAAATAGTCTGAAAGTCCTTTAACATCTTTTAGACTGCAATTAGACTGTGTCTTGAACACTTGGATTCTTCAGCTACATTAATGTTTTACTATTTTGGGGTTCTGTCAGCATAAACAATAACTAAAGGCATATGTGTGATAGCTGGCAGACATTTTTAGTTTTATTAATTGCAAAAAAAAAAAAAAAAGAAAAAGGTACCAACCAAACCCCAACTAATACATAGTAAAGATAATCTGGAATGATAGACTATTAAGAATGGAAGGGATTTGAAGTCTTCCAGTCTTTTCCTTTCTAGTCCTAACTACAATCCTACTTTAAGGCAGCTCCACACTTAAAAGGCAAAAGATCACTTCTCCCCTAATGGCTTGATGAACAGATCGCCTCCATTTGAATGAACTATCTCATACTTAATAACCATCACTCCAGCCATCACCTTTCCTTTCACTAACAAAGGAGTCAAAAGGGACACCCAAATTTTCAACTGCACAGGGGTTGGTGCCCCTAACCCCTGCATTGTTCAACGGTTGAGTGTATTTTTATAGTATATCTCAAATTGCATTTTTTAACAGAAGATTCCAGGGGTCCACAGATTCATAGATGCTTGATGGCCCATGAAATAAAAACTCAAAGAAACACTGGCCTAATCGAAGGGTTACCTCCTGGTTTCCCATCTGTACATACAAATACTATTTCCTTGACTTTGTCTACTCCAGGAACTTTCACCAGCATTCTACTTTAGCTCCTTATGACCATCTCTTAGGTATTGGTACCAACAGTGGCCTGTTAGGAACCAGGTCGCACAGCAGGAGGTGAGCAGCTGGCAAGCGAGCACTGCCGCCTGAGCTCCGCCTCCTGTCAGATCAGAGGCAGCATGAGATTCTCAGAGGAGCGCAAACCCTATTGTAAACTGCACATGCAAGCGATCTAGGTTGCACGGTCTTTATGAGAAACTAATGCCTGATGATCTGAGGTGAAACAGTTTTATCCTGAAACCATCCCCCACCACCTGCCCCATCTGTGGAAAAATTGTCTTCCACAAAACCAGTCCCTGATGCCAAAAAGGTTGAGGACTGCTGTCTTAGACCCTTTCATTACCCAGCCACCTCACTTAGAAACCCTTCTCCGACCTGGATCTCTTATGCTTACGCCCATGAAACCAGCTCTTCGGCTGACCAGGTTGAGGCTTCTAGTCCCTCAATTCCTTTCTAATAAATGGGGTTCTACTAAAAGAAACAGAGATCCAAAATAACAGTACTTTAAACAAGATAGTTTTACAACAAATTAGTCTTGAAATAACAAAATGTCTCAAAATACAAAGGCTGCAAGAATCCCAATATGGCAGCTCAACAATTTATTATTCTACCATCCTTAGCACTGGCTTACATCCTCGAGGTTGTGTGGTGGGCCCAGTGTAACCCCTGAAGTTCCAAACCGTTAAATTTACATCCCAGGCAGCAACGAGGAAAGTACAACAGGGTGTCCTCTTAGGTCGGCTTCTTTTAGAGAGCTTTCTCAGCAATCTCATTCAGAAAGTTCTGCCTATATCTCATAAATGAGTTATATTTTCAGGAAGGGCTGGGAAATGTAGTTTTAAGCTGTATAGGTATAGTGGCACATCTAACAATACAGGAATCCTAAGGAAGACCAGGAGAATATTATTGGGTAGGCAGCTAATAATTAATGCCATATCTATCAAGCTATCAGAGATCAAGGTTCCGTTCAATGGAAGAGTCATTAGGGTAACACAAAACATTTTGCACTCTTTGGTCAAATATTCCCAAAACATTCTTGCCAAAATGCTAAAGTTCCAGTCCTCATTCTACCAATCTCTAAGTATGGAAAAAAATCCAATAATTACCTTTCTATGCCCCTCAGTACTTTCAGGTAAGCTTTTCTGACAGATCTGTACTGAGATAATTAACATGGTATAGTTATAATCTGTACATGTATTGAAAGCTAAAGGATGAAAGCAATAATTTTGAGTCTCTCCAGTTAGTTTCCTCTTTGATTCTCCATTCAACATTCACGCAACAAATATTTATGAAGTATATATGATGTGCCAGGCACTATTTTCTGGCACTAAGGACAGTGGTGAACAAGATAGCAAAACCTTTGTCCTCATGGAGCCTACTATCTAGTTGGAGAAGACGGACAATAATGATGTCAAGAAATACACAAGATAATTTTCACGAGTAAGCTACATCACACCTTACCTCTTCTCATGTCTTCTAGTCCTCTTGTTTGCATCCTCAACAGATTACTATGAATACTCTCACTTTAGGGAAACAGGTAGAACTTCCCTCAGCACTCCTACCTTACACCTACGCCTTTCTCTCTGTCTCAGAGAAAAATGTACCCCTTCTCTTCCCTAGATTTTACTCTGACAGGTCTTCTTCATACCTCCCCGTCTTCTCTCAGGACATCGCTCTCCATCAACGTTCTTTCTGAAATCTCCCATCTCTTTCTAGTTCCATCCTCTAGGACTAAGAAAATGTTTTTCATCTCCCCAAAAAACCAACTTTTATTGACCCCTGCTTCTCAAACTACTTTCCTAAACACCAAAACTTCTTGAAATAATACTTTACACCAAGTTCCATTTCTTTACTTTCTATTGGCACCCTAATCCTGTTATATTTGGTTGGATTTTTACACTATTGCTAAAGTTTCCCTACGTAACTTGGAATTCTGATCTTTTCTTTCAAATATCCTATATAGGTTATAGTTTGAGTTTTAAAATTAAACGTAACCATGCCTCTCTTTAACATTCTGATATTGTCCTTAGTATCTACATTATTTTATATACTGATACGAATTAAAACAAGGATGGCAGAGTACATCCAGAGTGCTGGAAGTCAAATAAAAAGAAATAAACTCCTACTCTCAAGGGCTTACCCACCATCATGGGAAAAATAAAAGTACATATTAACAAGATGCCACATAACCATCAGAAATACAAAACACGTGAAGGATCGGTATAAAAATTAGGGAAGTTGGGAGATAATGGACAGTATGAACTAGACCATGAAGAATGGATTAGGCTGGGTGCTGTGGCTCACACCTGTAATCCCAGCACTTTGGGAGGCTGAGGCAGACGGATCACCTGAGGTCAGGAGTTAGAGACCAGCCTGGCCAACATGGTGAAACCCTCTCTCTACTAAAAATACAAAAATTAGCCAGACATGGTGGCGCACGCCTATAGTCCAAGCTACTCGGGAGGCTGAGGCAGGAGAATTGCTTGAATCTGGGAGGTGGAGGTTGCAGTGAGCGGAGATCACACCACTGCACTTCAGCCTGGGCAAGAGAAAAAGACTCCGTTTCAAAAAAAAAAAGAGAATGGATTCCATTTGGGTTCATAGCTGGGACAGGCTGCATGCCTGAGAAGCAGCAGCACTTTAGTTTGGCTGGAATGTGGTGTAGCGATAGGGTAACAGGCAGGTAATAGAATTGTTAATACACAGCAGTGTGACTGCTAACTTATGCCAAGCTGATTTTTATGTCAAATTTCAGTGAGAGTGACTCCTAAAAAGCCAGAAAACCAACAGTCGACTCTCTGTATCTGTGGGTTCCATATCTGTGGATTCAACCGACCACAGATCTAAAATATTAGAAAAAATTTAAAAATAACAATACAACAATAAAAAATAACACAAGTAAAAATACGTGATAAGAATTATTTACAGAGCATTTACATTGTAATAGGTATTATGAGTAATCTAGAGATGATTTATACAGGAGGATAAATGTAGGTTATGTGCAAATACTACATCATTTTATACAAAGGACTTAGGCATCCACAGATTTTGGTATCTATATGAAGTCCTAGGACAAATCTTCTGCAGATACCATGAAACGACTAATTCTCAGGTTTACTTCAAAGAAATCTTCCAGGATCAGCAAGGCCTACAGAGCTAAAAGAATCACTACTTTCCCATAAGTTAGAACCTAAAGGTCATCTGCTCCAATTGTCTAACGAAGTAACCTTCTTAGTAATATTCTAAGAAACAGGCATCCTACTGACTGAACATTTCCAGTAACAGATGAACACCAGGGAAACAGTGATGCATTGTTGGAAATTTGGAAATGATCAACCTAAAGCAGTGTCAGCAGAGATATGTCAAGTCATCCTAAACTGAAAGACCCTTCCAGGCCAGGAGGATGGAGAATAACTTGATACACACGTATTTAACAAAATTGTGTGAGTATTCAGAGGTAGTCACAGACGGTCAGTTACAAAGACTTAGAGAAAAGTTAAAGAGATAATAAGCCCTAACGGGGGAGGGGTGAAAATGGGAGGCGTAACAACTTCTCCAGTAAGGCGGGCCTCCTGTTGAAGGGTAGGTAAATCGATTATCAGCTGAGTGTGGTATCAGAACATATTCAAATCCTATTACCAATGCTCTTGCTCTGAATTCACATTCATAAAGCAATCTTTTATAAGTTTGTTTCCCATACACCTTATCTAAAAATAGAAAATTTAGAGATTAGCAAGATGGTTTCATTAGTCTCAATCAAATTATGTGTGATTTAGCATCCTTGAGAGTCCATTCAACTCTGAACTCTTAAGATTAAATTTCCAAATGCATAAATCAGAAGCCACTTCAACAGGGACCTACTTGGGCAGCTACCAGCATTCCCTAGAGTGTGCCTTCACTATATTCTTGGGAGCCTCAGGTCTCCTACAGTAGAAAACTATTTTTCAAGATGGCCTATTCTACTTCTACTATGTCAAATTACTAGAGGTGACCTATGGAACTTGTGGTGCGAGTCTTGATCTTGCTTGCTATATCTATTTCAGCTCCAATTTTTATCTCCTTATTTCTAAATAGCATCTCACCCCAAATTCTGATTTTTCTCTTTGCTTGAAGATTCAGCGGGGTGTCCTTAATCTGACTGTCACTCTACTTAACACCTTACTATCTTTGAGCAGAAAGATTTCTTTCAAAGAACCCCTTTAAGAGCATTTGATAAGTGGTACTTAACAACGCTGTAACTGGTCCATTCTTCCATGCCTGTTGAATGAAGCAGTGTTTGTGTAACAGATACCATTTATTTCATACAACAAAGCTTAGGACCTAAGGGAGATCAGAGACAACAGGCTTCAATCTGTATTTTGAGTTCTCTGGGTAGAACTCTTCCCATGTAACAGCCTGTAATCATCACTAAAAGTCCCAGACAAAATAATTCAAGATTTTCTGCATAATACTGCTTACCAACTACACATGACCTTCAAGAGACAAGAATCGTTCTGCATGTAAACAAATATAAACCTGGTGATGACTGATGCAATATACCAATCTACATCAGAGCAACATTCTGGCAGCCTGAGACATTTATTAACAAAATACACAGAAGGCCACTGCTGAATTGAGCTGAGATGTCATGGTCCAAAAGTGAGCCCAGAGATGAAGAAAATAAATTAGAACATCAACATGTTTTCCAGGAGATAAAAAATCATGGGCTATGAAGCATGAGAGTATAGACCCTGTTAAGAGCCTATAGAAAGGTATATAAAATTTGAGACAGATGAGGCAGACCACATAGTTTATTATAATCCTTTTGCAATGAATGAATGCAATAACTATGGAGTTTCAGAAGTTGTGAGTACACTCTGACTCATACATTACAATAGCTAACACCTATGGAGCACTTCCTGTGTATCAACACTGGCTCATCACTTTACATACATTAACTCATTTAGTCCATAGGAGGTATACCACTATTATTCCAGTTCGTCACTAAGAAAGTAAGGAATAGAGAAGTTAAGTAACTTGGTCAGATAGCTGAGAAGCAGTGAAGCCAAAATTCAGACTAGGCAGTCTGGCTGCAAAGCCTATGAATTGAATCATGACATATGAATATAAATTCTCAGAATCACATAGATGTACATGCCTGCACATTTCTATAATATTACATATAAATAGACAAATTCACCTATTACTAGACATATTTCTAGGCCTTTGTATACAGTAAATGTTCTAACATATTTAGTAATAGTTGATCTGAGTATGGAAGCAACTCTAAGATCATAATCAAGACACCTACATCCATGGCCGGGCGCAGTGGCTCAAGCCTGTAATCCCAGCACTTTGGGAGGCCGAGACGGGCGGATCACGAGGTCAGGAGATCAAGACCATCCTGGCTAACACGGTGAAACCCCGTCTCTACTAAAAAATACAAAAATCTAGCCGGGCGAGGTGGCGGATGCCTGTAGTCCCAGCTCTTCGGAAGGCTGAGGCAGGAGAATGGTGTAAACCTGGCAGGCGGAGCTTGCAGTGAGCTGAGATCCGGCCACTGCACTCCAGCCTGGGCGACAGAGCAAGACTCCATCTCAAAAAAAAAAAAAAAAAAAAAAAAAAAGACACCTACATCCTAGGCTTGCTTCTGATACTGAACGGCTGTGTGACTTGAGGCGTCAGCTTATCTACTGATAAAATGTCAAAATCTGGAAGTAAAAGGGACAGATGGAATGATCTAGTCTCTTCAAGTCTAACATTCTGACTTAAATCTAATTTAACTGGTATAGGGTGGGGTTCAGGTATGGGTGCTTTTTAGAAGCTTTCCAGCTTCCAAGGTGAGTCTAATATGTAGCCAGGATTTAGGCCTACAGCCTAGAGAGTAGTTCTGTGGCAAGCGAAACTGTAGTCTAGTTGCCTTGGAGTCTGAAAACCCTGGAGCTAAATTTCAGCTCTATCATGTATGAGTTGTGTGGTCCCCCAAGTCTCTCAACTAAGTGTGTTCTTTATGTGTAAAACAAAACCAGTATCCACTTAACACAGTTACAAGGACCAAACTCCCATGTAAACTACATGCTAGGCACATGGTTTTCCTCAATAAATGTTAGCTGCTAGAAATTGTACCTACATTAAAACAATATTTTTGGCTAGGTGTGGTGGCTCACGCCTGTAATCCCAGCACTTTGGGAGGCCAAGGCGGGCGGATCACAAGGTCAGGAGTTCAAGACCAGCCTGACCAACACGGTGAAATCCCATCTCTGCTAAAAATATGAAAATTAGCCAGGTGTGGTGGTATGTGCCTGTAATCCCAGCTACCCAGGAGGCTGAAGCAGGAGAATTACTTGAACCTGGGAGGCAGAGGTTGCAGTGAGCCAAGATCACCCATTGCACTCCAGCCTGGGTGACAGAGCAAGATTTTGTCTCAAAGAAAAAAAAAATTTTCTTAAGGGTATGCAGAACTGAACTCGGATACACAGAACATCAGTCAGAACAATCAATTGCTGGAAAACAGATCCACAGACTGACAGCAATAGCACTCTCTATTTTATGAGAGGCCGAAACGACTCTGTGTAGGATCCTGACCACAAACCAAAGAGAATCTAGAGAATAGAGCATTGGAAAAGTGTTAGAACACATGTCATCCTGCATAGTCACGTCAGGCCACAACTGGTGAAAGAATCTAAATTCAAAGACCAAAATATACTGAGATGACCACAAGCTGTTAGTAAGCCTTGTTCTGCAAGCTTCCAAATAAATCTCTTAAGTCACCCTGCTATTTTTAAAAATAAATTGCCATGTTGACAGAAATTGAACATCTCTTCTCTTTTCCACTTACAGGATATGGAATCTGGCATACCATCTTTAGATTCACAATTACCGCATTTGCAGAACAAATCTGAATTTGATGGGGGCAATTCTTGTGTTTCTATTTTCTGTCCATTCACAGATTTCTGTGTCAGAGATCACAGAAGACACCACTACACTACTCTTCTTTTTCAAAACTACTGCCTGTGGGCATTAGCCATCATTCATCATATCTTCTCTATATACTCCCTAAATGATATTTCTGTTGTACTGGTTTAATCAAATGGGCCCCAAAATATGTACTGTATTCTCCATTCAAATATGGAAGTCAATAGTCACTTGAAGTCAACAGGAAGCATATTTTTGAGTTATTTTTCCAGTAGTGAACATGGATGGCAGTGATCTCTGAACTGTAAAATGAAAGTATCATCTCTCAACCCTCAAAAGGCTGTTGGGAGGATGCGCGGAGATGATGGAGGCAGAAAGCAGTGGGTTCTTCCTAAGGCAGTACTCCTCAGTTCTCAGCACTCAGGTAGGAATGCAAGGACTCGAGTTTAGGTCCTGGTCTTTTACCACCTTCCACGTGTGCTACTGAGCAAGGTTCTTAGCCTTTCTAAACAGTACCAATCGGGGAATGACGATAATGAGACTTGCATTGGCTAGATCATAAGAGTTTTTTTTTTTTAAATAAACTTTTTTATTTTGGAGCAATTTTAGATTCAGAGAAAAATATAGTAGTGTTCCTGTATACCTCTCACCCATTGTTAACATCTTATGTTACCATATATAGTACATTACTATTAACTAAGCTCCAGACTTTGGACTTCACCAGTTTCTCTACTAATGTCCTCTCTGCATTTCAGGATCCAATCCAAGGTGCCACACTGCATTTAGTTGTCATGTTTCTTTAGTCTCCTCTGGTCTCATATTCACAGAGTTTTTACAAGAATCAAATAAATATAAGAACACTTTGTACAGTGAAAAGTACCACGAGAATACACTTTACTATTCTTATGCATTAAATGAGTACATGCATGTAAAGCACCAGGAAAACAGCCTGTCACATATTAAGCTCCAAATATTGATTTCAGCACTATCATTATAAATATTTCTACCTATCCTACACTGTGATCAATCCTATATGTCTACAACAGATGCCTGGGGTTCAAAATTCCTTCTATGACCACAGATTTTATTTTCAGTGTAAGAAGTCAGCTTTATAGAATTAGCCTTTGACCAGATTTTCGTAAACACCTGGCTCAGTCTGGGAGAGCAGGAAACAGAAGAAGAGGCAGAGTGAAGGCAGAGGTATTAACGGAACCTCAGGACGCACTTAGGTTTCCCTTCATCATCGAACATCAATCTCACACAGTCAAAGAAGAGAAGAACTCTGCCAAATTTGGCAAACCGCGAAATTCAAGAAGGGACATTCCACAGAGATCAGCAAAGTAACAAATACCCACACGTTTCCTGTTAAACAATCTGCACACCACTTCCAGGCACTGTCAGGAGGCTGGAGCGACCTGGGGTGGAAGGAGGCAGGGAAGGGATGCTTTTCTTTATCCCGCAGTGGACCGGCTGGTTAATTCTGCCCCTTCTGGTCTTTCCTGCTGTCCTAGACTGAGCAAGGTGTTTATGAAGGTCTGCTCAAGGGCCAATTCTACAAAGCGTGACCAGGACCCATTCTACTCACACCACTCATCCTAAGGATATCAGGAGATAGTGGAATAAATTCCAAGTCCCTTTAGAATAGTAAAATAAAGAACATGTTCTGGCACTTAACCTAGACTGAAAGCCATGAAACAGCCTACCTCTCATAGCACAAAATTTTACCAGAAAGTGGTAAGAAGAAGGTTTTCTAGCCCAAGAGCAAGGGAGAATGCTAAGAGATTTCAGTAGAGAGGCCAAAAACATGTCCACTTAAGGGTATGTTTGTTAAACCCGTTAAAATTATGTAATGTTAGCTAACAAAGACAGACAAGAACCTGTGTGAGGGGGAATAGGGGAGGATAAGGGGGCAGAGAGCTGGGTAGAGGCATAAGAAACAGTGAATCCCTTCCAGCTTGCAGGATTAGCTTCACAAAAACCATACTAACAAAAATCAAGAAAATTTATTTTTGAGTCTTTTTGTGAGGCCATTTATGGATAATGCTTCTTGGTCAAAGTCAGATTTTCAGAGAGGTCAGGATACAAGCATATTAACAAATAAAATCAGATAACTTTTTGACAATGCTTCTTGGCCAAATTCATATTTTAAAAAGGCTGGAGTGGCTAGGCGCAGTGGCTCACACCTGTAATCCCAGCACTTTGGGAGGCTGAGGTGGGTAGATCACGAGGTCAGGAGATCGAGACCATCTTGGCCAACATGGTGAAACGCCATCTCTACTAAAAATAGAAAAATTTGCTGGGTGTGGTGGCACACGCCTGTAGTCCCAGATACTCGGGAGGCTAAGGCAGGAGAATCACTTGAACCTGGGAGTCAGAGGTTGCAGTGAGCTGAGATCGTGCTGCTGCACTCCAGCCTGGCAAAAGAGTGAGACTCCGTCTCAAAAAAAAAAAAAAAAAGGCTGGAGTTTGTTGGTATACTATTTTGAGTCAAAATTAAAAACAGTATACACTGTGGCAGATGCTGCTGGTTGCATTCCATTTTGTTTAGAATAGCAATATGCCCCCCCCAAAATTTCATTTCCCAACCCCACTTGAAGCTAAATGTGGCCATATGACATATCCTGGCTAATAAGATGTAAGAAGTTATTATCTACATAAAAAAAAATAAAGTTAGATCCCTTCTTCGAAACAGACAAAAATTAAAATGAATCACACACATGAATGTATGAGCTAAAACTATAAAACTCTTCAAAGAAATTTAGAAGTAAATCTTCATGACCTTAGGCAAAGCCTTCTTAGATATGACAACAAAAGCACAAGCAACAAAAGTTAAACTGAATGTCACCAAAATGACGAACATTTGTACTTCAATAGATACCATCAAGAAAGTGAAAAAACAACCCACAGAATAGGGCAATAAATATTCATAAATCGTATACCTGATAAGGGACTGGTATGTGGAATATACACAAATTCTTACAACTTAATAATAAAAAGATAAATAACTGAATTAGAAACAGGCCAAGAATCCAAATAGGTATCCAAAGAAGATATATACAAATGGCTAATAAGTATAAGAAAAGATGCTGACCATCACTATTCATTAGGGAAATGCAAATCAAAACCAGAACTAGAAACCATTTCACACCCACTAGGATGGTCATAATTAAAAAGATAGAGAATAACAAGTGCTGGCAAGGGTGTAGAGAAGTTAGAACCCACATACCCTTCTGGGGTGAATGCAAAATGAAACAGCTTGGAAAACCCTCTGACAGTTACTCAAAGAATTAAAGAGTTACCATGTGACTCATCAATTCTACTCTTAGGTATATATACTCAAGCGAATTGAGAATACACATCTGCAAAAAACTTGTATACAAAGGCCACATGGTTTTAAATTCTATTTATATGAAATGCCCAGAATAGGCAAATCTCTGGAGACAGAAAGTAGACTAGTGGGTGTCTTGGGTTGGGGACTTGAGGGGAACTGGGAAATGATGCTTAATGAATTTTTCTTTTGGAGGTGATAAAAATATTCTAAAATTGATTGTGGTGATGATTTCATAACCGTGAATATATTATAAAACACTTAACTGTATATGTTACATGGATGAATTATATGGTAAGTGAATTATACTTCAATTCACATTCAGTATTACATATATGAATAAAATAGCTTGCATATACACTATATATGTGCATGTATGCATGTATACAAACACACACATTTGGTTATTGATTGGTGCTTCCGGAGAATCCCTCTAAAAGGCAACAGACTTGACTGGCTTGTTCCTTTGCCTTAAAAAACAACAACAAAGGCCGGGTGCGGTGGCTCAAGCCTGTAATCCCAGCACTTTGGGAGGTCAAGACGGGCAGATCACGAGGTCAGAAGATTGAGACCATCCTGGCTAACGCGGTGAAACCCTGTCTCTACTAAAAAAATACAAAAAACTAGCCGGGCGAGGTGGCGGGCGCCTGTAGTCCCAGCTACTTGGGAGGCTGAGGCAGGAGAATGGCATAAACCCAGGAGGCGGAGCTTGCAGTGAGCTGAGATCTGGCCACTGCACTCCAGCCTGGGCGACAGAGTGAGACTCCGTCTCAAAAAAAATAAATAAAACAACAACAACAACAACAACAACAACAAAAACTCTGAAACTTTGTTTCTTCTGAGGTAAAATTTATGTATAATAAAATACACAGACCTTAACTGAATAAAGTAGAGTCTTGAAAACATATGCACCTATGTATGACCTTGATCAAGGTACAGAATATTTCCATCTTTCCATGTATCTACCCTTCAGTACCCAATCCTCATGGGCTCTGTTCTGCTTTCACCATCATAGATAATTTTGCCTTTTATTGAACTTCACATAAGTGGAATAATGATGTAGTCTTTTTTGCCTTTTGTGCTCAACATTTTGTTTTTGAGATTCATCTCTGGGGTTATATATATCAGTAGTTCACTCTTTTTATTGCTAATTAGTATTCCATTTTATCAATAGTCTTTATCTATTTTCCTGTTAATATTTGAGTTGTTCTCAATTGTTGGCTATTATAAACAGTTGCTACAAATATTCTTACACTAGTCTTTTTTGGATATATGTTTTCATTCCACTTGGGTAAACACCTATAAGTTGAATTGCTGACTCACAGGGTAGGTGTTTAATTTTTGAAGAAACAGCAAAGAGCATCCCAAAGAGGTGATATCATTTCACACTCCTCCCAAAGACATATGAGAATGTGCTGACTCACATTCTCAGCAACACTGGGTGTTTTGGATTTTAAAAATTTTAGCCATTCTAGTCTGGGTGTAATGGGTCTCACTGTGGTTTTCACTTGACATCCTTAACCACTGTCATTGAACACTTTCACACATGCTTATTGATTATTCACATAACATTTTGTGAGATGACTATTCTAATCCTCTATCTATTTTTGAAAATTGTCATATTTGTAATATTGACTTGCAGGAGTTCTTTAAATATTCTGGAAGCAAGTGCTTTGACAGATAAATCTCATTATAAATATATTCTCACAGTCAGTGGATTGCATCTTTATTTTTCCAACAATTTCTTTGCATAAGCACAAAATTTGGATTTGATGAAGCTCTGGTCACCATTTTTTGGTTTCTTTTTTTTGAGACAGAGTCTTGCTCTGTTACCCAGGCTGGAGTTTTATTTTTAGCACCTGTTATGGTTTGTCTAAGGAATATCTGGCAATCAAAGGTCATAAGAGATTACCTTTGCTTTCTTATAGAAGCACTATAGTTTTAGCTTTTACATTTAGGTTTACCCTGGATCTTGAATTAATTTTTGCACCTCATATAAAGAAGTCAAGGTTCACTTTTTTTCACATGCATATCCTACTGCTCCAGAACTATTTATTAATAAGATTTTTCTTTTCTGCATTTAATTACATTGGCATGTTTGTTAAAACTCAATGGATTATAATATGTCTGGGTCTAAACCTGAAATTCTGTTGCATCTATATTTTTGTCTTTATATCAATACTATACTGTTTTGATTGCTAGAGCTTTGGATTAAGTCTTGAAATCAGGTAATGTGAATCCTCCAACTTGGTTTTTCTACAAATCAATTTTTGGAGGAGAGTAACATTTTAACACTGAGTCTTACAATTGGACTTATGGAAAACGCATGTCTCTCCATTTATTTAGATCTTTTTTGCTTGAGATAGGGTCTTGCTCTGTCACCCAGGCCAGAGTGCAGTGGCAAGATCAGGGCTCACTGTAGCTTTGAACTCCCAGGTTCAATGACTCCTCCCACCTCAGCCTCCCCAGTAGCTGTGATTACAGGTACATGTACCCACCCCCAGCTAATTTTTGTATTTCTTTTCTTTCTTTTCTTTTTCCCTTTTTTTTTTTTTTTTTTTTTTTTTTGTAGAGACAGGGTTTCAGCATGTTGCACAGGCTGGTCTTGAATACCTGGGCTCATGTGATGTGCCTGCCTTGGCCTCCCAAAATGGTGGAATCCATTTTGATTATACATGCCTATCATTTGATTATACACGCCTATCGTTTAGGTCTTTCAAAGTTTCTCTCAGAAATGTCTTGTAGTTTTCAGCATAGAGGTTTTGTATGTCTTTTGTTGAATTTATTTCAATGTATTTTTTGTGCTTAATGCTAATGTAAATAAAATTTTTTTTACATTTTGTCTTTAAAATTTTTGCCGCTAGTATATAGAAATATAATAAACTTGTTTCCTGTAACTTTGTTAAATAAATTGATCAGTCCTAGTATTTGTTTTGTAGATTTTTAAAGATTTTTAATGTAAACAACCATTTACTCTGCAAATAAAGACAGTTTTACTTCTTCCTCTCCAATCTCAATGCCTTTTGTTTCTTTCTCTTGTCTTGCTGCACTGACCAGGATCTCTACAAAACAGTGAACAGAAATCATGAGAGCAGATATCCTTGTCTTACTCCTAATCTTAGGGAGAAAAGCATTCAATATTTCACCATTGAGTTAAAATGTTAGGTGTAGGTTTTTTGGCAGATCCCTTTAAAAGACTGACAATTATAAAAACCTATTTTATGATCTATCTTGGAGAACACTCCATGTGCACCTGAAGATAACGTATATTTTGTAGTTATTAAATATAATGTCTCAGTTGCTTAGGGGGGGATATTTAAAATTTACAAATGTAATTGTGAATTTGTCTATTTCTTTTTCTAGTTCTATCAGTTTTGCTTCATGTATTTTGAAGCTCTGTTATTAGGATAAATATTTATTTATGATTGTTATATCTTTTAAGAAATTGACTTTTTAAAAATCATCATTATTAAATAATTTTCTTTATCTTTGGTAATACTTTTGGTTCCTGAAGTACATACTTTGTCTGATATTAATAGAGCCATTACACCTTTATTATGCTATTTGCATACCTCTTTTTCCATTTCATGTTTTTACTTTCAACAGATCTGTGTCTTATATTTAAAATATACCTCTTGTAGATAGCATATAGTTGGGTCTTGTTTTATTTTTTTGTTTTTTGTTTGTTTGCTTTTGAGACAGGTTCTGGCTCTGTTGTCCAGGCTGGAGTGCAATGGTGTGATCACAGCTCACTGCCACCTCGAACTCCTGGGCTCAAGTGATCCTCCTGCCCTGCTCCCAAATTGCTGGGATTATAGATGTGAGCCAATGTGCCTGGCTGGATCTTGCTTTTTCATCCAGCCTAGCAATCTCTGCCATTTAATTGGAGTGCTTAATTCATTTATATTTAATGTAGTTATGTATATTATTGGGCTTAAGTTTACTATCTTGATTTTTAAAAATTCATTCCCTCTGTTTTTTGTTCCTCTGTTTCTCCTATCCTGTCTTTGTTTTAACAATTTTTTTCTTAGTATATCATTTTCATTCATTCATTGGCTTTGTAGCTATACCTCTTTTGTTTTGTTTTGTTTTTTTGTGGAGGTAGTTAGTGGTTGCTCTAAGAATTCAACATATATCTTTGTCACAGTCTACTTAGATTTAATGTTGTGCTACACATAAAAAGTAAGATGTTTGCTTACTTCCCCATCCTTTGTGTCATTGTGTTATATATTTTAATGTACATACATTATACAACCCATAATATAACATTGCAACTTTCGTTTTAGCTGTTGGTTCTCGTTTGAAGAAATGAACAGAATGTTTTAAATGATCATTTGTATTTACCCTCATATTAACGTAAGTTTATCATTTCTTGTAGTGAATATCTGCTGGCAATAAATTATCTCAGCCTTCATTTACCTAAAAATGTCTCTATTTCATCTTCAGTTTTGAAGAGTATTTTAAGCGGGTATTGATCTCTAAATTGGCAGTTATCTTTTTTCTTTTGGCATTTTACAGGTGTCATTCCACTGCCATTTGGCCTCCCTTGTTTCTGGTGAGAAGTAACCGGTATTGCTTCCTTTATGTAACGTGCCTTTTTTTTTTTTTTTTTTTTTTTTTTTTTCTGGCTCTTTTTGACATTTCTCTTTTCATCATTGATTTTTAGCAGTTTAACTATGATGTGACTGAGTGTGGTGTTTTTGGTTTTCATTTTTAATTTATCCTGCTTGGGATTTTCTGAGCTTGTTGGAACTATAAGTGTATGGTTTTCATCAAAGTTGGGGAACTTGAAGTCATCATTTCTTCACATATTTTTCTATCCATCCCCCTACTCTCTCCTTTCTTTCTGTGATTCATTTAATGTACATTAGATTGATATTGCCTCATGTGTAACTGAGTGTTCAATTAAAAAATTTTTTTGTGTGGTCTTCAGATTTGGTAAGTTATATTAATCTGTCTTCACATATACAGACCTTTCTTTTGCTCAATCTGCTGTTAAGCCCCATCCAGTACAATTTACATTTAAAGAGACTGTAGCTTTACAGTTCTAGAATTTTCAGTTTCCATCTTCCTGCCGAATTACTGATTCTGCTCTCTCATTCTAACCATGGTTTCCTTTAAGTTCTTGAACATGTTTATAAAAGCTGCTTTGTAGTCTTTTGTCTGCTAATTACAACTTCACATGTCTAATAAGCTTTTACTTCACATGTCTAGTTTTTCTAATAATACTACACAAGAATATAATTTAGTATAAAAGTAAACGTGAAGTAAACAAATATTACTTAAATACAAAATACAAATGTTATTAAAAGGAAAGTGGTAGCTCTACATGTATTCACATAAAAAAGTGCCTCAGTATACTAAGTTAAAAAACTAAGTTGCGAGGTGATTTACAACTTATACATTGAGACACCTTTTTATGATACATATGTATAAAATATCATAATCTAGTTTTTTAAAGTTTTTACTTTGAGATAATTATACACATGCAATTATAAGAAATAATACAGAGAGAACCTATATATTTTTCAACCAGTTTCCCCCAGTAGAAACAGACATTTACAGAACCCACCAACTTTATTCAGATTTCACCAGTTTTATATGCACTCGTGTGTGTGAGTGTGTGTGTTAGCTCTACATAATTTTATCATACACATACATTCAAGTGATTCCTACCATAGTCAAGATACAGGACAATTCCGTCACAAGGTTCCCTCATGCCACCCTCTTCATATGATCCATTTTTATGGGGGGAATAGTATTAGCAATAGTTATAAATACAGAGAAAAAAAATACATCTGGGCTGGATGCAGTGGCTCACACCTGTAATCCCAGCACTTTGGGAGGCTGAGGTGGGTGGATCACCTGAGGTCAGGAGTTCGAGAACAGCCAGACCAAAATGAAGAAATCCCGTCTCTACTAAAAATACAAAATGAGCTGGGTGTGGTGGCACATGCCTGTAATCCCAGCTACTTGGGAAGCTGAGGCAGGAGAATCGCTTGAACCCAGGA
Source organism: Theropithecus gelada (assembly GCF_003255815.1). Classification (NCBI taxonomy): domain Eukaryota; kingdom Metazoa; phylum Chordata; class Mammalia; order Primates; family Cercopithecidae; genus Theropithecus; species Theropithecus gelada. The sequence goes on along the minus strand of NC_037680.1, from coordinate 49,519,167 downwards.
AGCAGAGAGGCTGTGGTGAGCTGAGATTGTGCCCCTGCATACCAGCCTGGGCAAAAAGAGTGAAATTCCGTCTCAAAAAAAAAAAAAATCTGGAAAGTTACTCACAAACTAAACTAATGATTTTAAATTATAGGATTGTGGCTGGGTGTGGTGGCTCACACCTGCAATCCCAGCACTTTGGGAGGCTGAGGTGGGTGGATCACAAGGTCAGGAGTTCGAGACCAGCCCGGCCAACGTGGCAAAATCCCATCTCTACTAAAAATACAAAAATTCGCTGAGCGTGGTGGCATGAGCCTGTAATCTCAGCTACTCGGGAGGCTGAAGCAGGGAAATCGCTTGAACTCAGGAGATGGAGGTTGCAGTGAGCTGAGTTTGCGCCACTGCACTCCTGCCTGGGCAACAAGAGTGAAACTCCATCTAATAAATAAATAAATAAATAAAGTATAGGATTGCAGGGAAGGAAAACTGCTTTTTTACTTTCTATACTGCTGAAATTTCTTGTTTTACACTGAACATGTATTACCTTTTTAACATAAAAATTTAAAATCTGGGAAGTAAATATAACATGGAAATATGTGGGTATAAGTATAGTAGGGCCACAGTAAACAAATGGCTAAGAATAGAAACTTTAAAAAGAAACGTGATACTGAGTGTGTAAAATAAAATATTTAGGAATCTACTTTTCTTTTATTAGTTTACTAACTATATCCACATTGGTTCCTTTACTTACATAAGCACTGGTCAGTTTTTATTTTTGGAAGAGATTCCACCAAGCAAGAAAAAGAACTTAAAAATTCATAGAAAACTAAAAAGCTAAAATGAACGAAGTTATTTTACTTATAAGTAAGTTAGTAATTAGGGGGAAAGTAGGCACTTAATAAATGTCATTTTGTAAGAGTTTTCTGAAGAGTATAATTTTAATGTTTTTAAATCATATTACAGCATTACATTGATCCTTTTATCCTTGGTCCAAACAAGCACTGTTAGATAGCATATGGTATAGATTCAGAATAACTCAGAGAAGAACTTTCTAATAGTCAGTCTCCCAAATGTAAAAGGGACTGGCCCAGGAGGCTATTGAGTTCTCCTTTATAAGCAATCAGAATTCAAACAGGAGGTAAATGCCCATTTGTGGCAGTAATGTTTCAGAGGACATTAAGGCATCAGAAATATGGTCAATTAAGGTCCTTTCCAAAGCTGAGATTCTATTGTGGATAGAACACACACTGGGTCCAAAGCCAGAAAAACCTAAGATTAAGTGCTGTACTTCTCCAGTGTGCTTCTGGGAATCATATGCACTTGCTTCATCATTTGCAAGGCAATAATGTAAGTAACAGGCTTTATAAATGGCAAAGCACCGAGTAACATTATTTACTGTCATTTGAGGATACCGAGTTCAAACCTTAACAAAAGTTTCTTAAGCCAGCCATTAAGCAGAACTTCTGAATGGTGAGGATAATTCAGCCCACTTCCAGACAGCCTGTGGACTTTTAACAACAGATATAGAATTTGCAGTGTCTGAAATGACTTAGCTACAATCTTGATCTAGAACAGTGATTCATGTGGTACTATGGCCCTAGTTGATAGAAGCACTAGATGAAGAAGGCAAACAAAATTACCTTTTGGTGCTAATGTTAAAGTGTTATCAAATAAATGGCTCTCATTCAGGAATATCAGACCTCTCTCGTCACAAGCATCCAGTAGGCAGTTGAGTATCATTTAAAAAGCAACAGACACAGAGGGAACCTAACAGGGTGTAAAAGCTCCAAACCAGCAAACCAAAGACCTGGGCCCTTGAACTGAATCTATTGCTACCCAACGTCACCTTTCTGAACTTCAAATTACTGATTGTTAAAATGAGGGCTTGGAGCTGTTGGACTAAAATAGCTATTAAAATTTCAGTTTGTGTATTGTATTCAATTTCTAAGAGAACAGTAGTTTTATGTGAAAACCTACCTGTTAAGCAAAAAACCTGTACCACACTGTTGATCCTTCACCATCTTTCAAATCTTCCCCATATTATAATGCATGACTGTGTATAAAACATCCAAACCTTGACACATCCATAATTAGGAGTTCAAAACACACAAAATAGAAAAAGTGCATATTTCATAATCATGGACGCTTTCAGATTTTAAATATCCCTTTAAAATCACAAATATTTGCCAGGCACGGTAGCTCACGCCTGTAATCCCAGCACTTTAGGAGGCCAAGGCAGGCGAAACATGAGGTCAGGAATTCAAGATCACCTTGGCTAACATAATGAAACCCCGTCTCTACTAAAAATACAAAAAAAAAAAAAAAAAATAGCTGGGCGTGGTGGCAGGCGCCTGTAGTCCCAGCTACTTGGGAGGCTGAGGCAGGAGAATTGCTTAAACCTGGGAGGCGGAGGTTGCAGTGAGCCGAGATCACGCCACTGCATACTCCAGCCTGGGTGACACAGCGAGATTCTGTCTCAAAAAAGGAAAAAAAAAAAATCACAAACATTTATTAATCTATGTATCTTTTCAAATAAGCTACTTACCTGGAATAAATGAGGATGGTGAAAATAGAAAGAAATTACTAGGTAATTGTTCAAACAGATTTTTGTAGCTTGGTTGGTTGAAGAACACTTTTACTTTCTGTTACTTAAAATCTTGCTGCCCATGTGTCAACAGCACTAGCATCAAGAAATTTTATGTGAGTTACAATTAGAGCCAGTACTTTAAAAACTGTAAAATAAAATTTCCTTCCATTTCTGCTCATAGATTCCCATTTCTTTTTTCGGACGCACAGATTCTCAAAAGAATATTTTATAAAATACATTAAGAGCAACATATCTATTCACAGAAAAAAGGAAAAAGAGAGAGAGGGAGAAAAGAGACAAAATAAAACATGCACACTTTTTACTCATATATGATTACATACTAGACAATTTCTCTTACTCATAAAATTACTCGACCAGAAAAAAAACAATCTTCTCAAGCTGACATTACAGATGTCAGCTTGAGATGCTTTTGTCTTCTGCATTCATATTTATGCTTGCCTTCCCAAACAGAGAGCATAGGGTATTTATAATTCTCTTCTGTACACATCTACACTACACCGTATCTCTCAATAACAAGGTGACTACCAAGGTAAAAAAGATCTAATAAGCCATAATCACTATTATTCTTTTTTTTTTTTTTTTTTAAGACGGAGTCTCGCTCTGTCGCCCAGGCTGGAGTGCAGTGGCCGGATCTCAGCTCACTGCAAGCTCCGCCTCCCGGGTTCACGCCATTCTCCGGCCTCAGCCTCCCGAGTAGCTGGGACTACAGGCGCCTGCCACCTCGCCCGGCTAGTTTTTTGTATTTCTTAATAGAGACGGGGTTTCACCGTGTTAGCCAGGATGGTCTCGATCTCCTGACCTCGTGATCCGCCCGTCTCGGCCTCCCAAAGTGCTGGGATTACAGGCTTGAGCCACCGCGCCCGGCCACTATTATTCTTTAGTCAAGGTGTTTTGGCAGATTCCTAGTCTAGATCCTGACAGTAAATGGGGAATTTTACATATATAAATTTTAAGGTAAGTCATTGTGACATTTAACAATTTTTAAACAGATTAAAGAGCTTAATCGAATCTAACGGTTTAACACTCGCCAGCTACAAACACAGGAAAGCATGTTTTCCCACGTAAAGTTCACAAACACAGCCGTCGATCCTTTTCAGGTCGGGAGAGAAATTGAGAACACCAATGTTCCAGAAATTTTCATTGCTACTCTCCCTAAAAAGTGGTGCTTCTTGCAAGAAAAGGATAGAACAAAGATCTTAATGTTGCAGGTTTGAAAGACAACCACATCAAAACCAGGTATAGTGGTCCTAACCTAAGCAGCTGGCAAACTGCAGGACGGATGTGGGCACTCTTCTGCCTAATAAAATCTGAATCAAACACTTTGCATCTGATTCTCTATGTGAGCTTTTATGCAAACTTCTAAAGTGCAAGGAATCCTGGGGTGGAAGAGCTATTCTGAGAGATTTCACATAGTTCATGTAATTAGGGAAACCACTTCCTTTGATTGTAAGTGTTCAAAACAGCTGAATTTCTCCTATCAAAGGCACTCTGTGATTTGGGTCACCTCTTTCACTTTCTCTTTCATGTTCCTCAGGATGAGAGGTGAAGCCGGAGAGCACATTATTTAGGGAAAAAAAGATCTTGCTTTTTGTTTTAGGGATTGAACTTGCACTATTCAAAAGACTGTCATTTAGAATCTTCCTTTCGTTCTCACCCTCTGCTTCTTTCCTTCTCTATCGAGGCTCTTCAGGCACTACAGAGAACACAATCCAAAATGCCAATTTAAAGCTGATGGAAAACTGTCAGATTGTGTGTAAAAGAATTCTAATTTTCATGTTTGGGTTTAAAACATAATTAGAGCTGTAATCTGTAGGCTCTTGATCTCCATATTATGCATTTTCTGTTGTTATGACAGTGAATAAGTCAGAAAGACAGAAAGAAACATGAACGAACAGGAAAAAGGAGCCCCACACCCCAAAAATCACCCTGTTCTTTCCCTATATTCCTGGGGTATCCTTTTTCCCTAAAGTGGAATACAGGCTATTCAACAAGGTGGCCCATGCTGCTTTTGTTACAGCTAATTTTAGCACTGATGTTGTTAAGGTATTCAGTACAACTTATTCTACAACACCTTGGTCAAGGTAGCACACAAGTTTGTCAATGAATATCTAAACTAAAAAGCAGTGAAAAATAATTCACTATTGCCCAACCACTTTGATGTTCACATTTCTACTGAGGGTTTAAAGCAAGTCTAATAATAATCTATATGCTACAATCTCTAAGATTTTAGTTAATTTAAATTCAGTTAATTAAAATTATAGATGGTTAATAAAAACTGGCGATACTAAGTTGTCACTCATATCAAGGAAAAGGGTTTTGAAGCATATGAAAAGATGTGATAAAATTGTCTAGAGTGATAATGATATCTCCTGCATTCATTATATTTGGCATTTACAATTCAGAGAAACATAACTGGGCAGAAATTATCCCCATTTTGAGAAACCCAGTCCCAGAGAGGCTGGCTGATTTCCCAAACAGCAAAGGAGGAAAAGATCTAAAACTTTAAACAGAGACGAATAGGGTATGATCACCTTCATTCAGGATTCTAAAATCTTCCCATCACAGTATGAAAATCACATTAACTTTTCTGGCAAATATATCACATTTTAACTCATAATAAGCCCCAAATATAAAATGTCCTTCTGTTAAGCCACATCTTCCTCATCCTCTATCAATCCTCAGCTTTCCAGAGTCTCCATGCAGGACTTTCATTTCCATCTGTTAACACAGTGCTCTAATCTGTTGAAATCTTTTCAGGTTCTTATTCTTACTGCACCTTTTAACATGTCAATTACTCTTCCGACTGTCATAGGAACTCAGAGTCAATCACATGCTACCTAAATTATTAATGGAAGTGTTGAATAGGACATTGAATAAAATTATTTAATTTAACGCTACAAGAATTATATGCTCTTTATGTACCTGTAAAAGTGTTTACAAATCACCTAATTTGTATATGGAAATTTTACTTAATATTTTTATTTCAGGACCAGATAAACTTTGCCATCCAAATAGTAATACATCCTCTTTGCTTCTATCAGAATTATAACCCCTAGTATATATTTTAGCCAAAATGTATTGAACACTTACTATATGCCAAGCATTGTCCTGAGGCAGGTCCTGTTATCCTCACTTTAGAAATGAGGAGACCAAGGCACAAAGATGTTAAAGAACTTGCCTGAGGACTAAGCTAGTCACGTGGCTGAGCTAGGGATTTCAACATGGGTCTGACGCCAGAACCCACACTTTAAACCACTGCCTCTGTTCTGAAGATATTTACAGGTTTCTTTCTCCCAGTTTGACTGTAAGATCCCTGTGGGTCTCCAATTTCCAGCACAGTTCTGGCATACATTAAGTACTTAATATATTAGCATTAAGTTGAAACTACAGCACAATAAGGATGGAAAGGGCTCTGTAGCCTAAATAAAAGTAAAAAGAGCATCATAGCTGCCTGCAAATATCTGAAGGCTGCCACATAGAGGGAAGTATCAGTTCCAATGTATGCAGCTGCAGAGGATAGTACTAAAACCAACGGGCAGCATTAAAGTAAAGCAACTTCTAACTAAGACCAACTAAGTCAGCAGTAATGGGCTGGGGGCAGTGGCTCACGCCTGTAATCCCAGCGCTTTGGGAGGAGGATGAGACGGGTGGATCACTTGAGGTCAGGAGTTCAAGACCAGCCTGGCCAACATGGCGAAACCCCGTCTCTGCAAAAAAAAAAAAAAAAAAAAAATATATATATATATATATACACACACACACACACACACACACATACATATCTATGCACACGCACACACACACAGTTTAGCCAGGAGTGGTGGCATGCGCCTGTGGTTCTAGCTACTAGAGAGGCTAAGCCGGAGAACTGCTTGAACCTGGGAGGTGGAGGTTGCGGTGAGCCAAGATCACGCTACTGCATTCCAGTATGGAGGACAGAGAGAGATTCTGTCTCAAAAAAAAACCAAACCAAACCAAAGACAGCTATTGAAAACAAGAAGGATGTCTTAATATAAGATTCCTACCACCAGCGGTATTTAAAATATGCAGATTACCAGATGATGTAGAAAATAATCCCATACTGAGAATCTCTGGTTAGGGTAAATCAGTGGTTCTCAAATCCCAGTCCACTGATCTGCTACATCAGGCATGAATGTTTTTTTTGTTTATTTGTTTTTTTGAGATGGAGTCTCACTCTGCCCAGGCTGGAGTGCTGTGGCGTGATCTCGGCTCACTGCAAGCTCCGCCTCCCGGGTTCACGCCATTCTCCTGCCTCAGCCTCCCGAGTAGCTGGGACTACAGGCGCCCGCCAGCTCACCCTGCTAATTTTTTGTATTTTTTTTAGTAGAAATGGGGTTTCACCGTGTTAGCCAGGATGGTCTCGATCTCCTGACCTCATGATCCACCCGCATGAATGTTTAAAAGAAAAAAATTTTAAATGCACACACACACACAGGAGCCTAGGCTCTACCCTGGAACTACTGAACCAGAGTGCTTGTAGTGGGCTATGCATGTTTTAACAAGCCCACCAGGTCATTTTGAAGCATAGCCAAAATTAGAAATGTTGGTCTTGTGAGTTCCTGTTCAACTTAAACATACTATAGTGTTATACAGCATACCTTCATACCTCTCTGAAGGTATGCTCTGTAACTCTCTGAAGGTATGCTCTCAACTATCTCTTAATTTATCATTGTATTTAAAGTTCTAATGTATGACAGATGCCATAGTCCCCGAATGACTCTCACTCTCTAAATCAAACTCTGGCATCTACTCTCATTTCACTGTCTCCTTTCAGTTACAGTTATTGTGAGAAAGCTTCTTCCAAGAACTTAGTGTTAATTTGGAAACTGTAGTTTCCAAACTGTGCATCATCTCTACATGTCACCCAATCTGCTTTCAGATCTTATACACTTTTTATCACCATGGATAAAAACACTGATACAAGCTTCTTTAGGTAAAGGACTCAGATGTTTACATTGCTTTGCTACTAAACTATCTTCTAAAATTTTGGAATTAAATAAAAATACACATTCTTCACCATACTTCCCATTTTAAAATATGTAAAATTTAGGAAACTATTTAGAAAGATTACTCCCTAAATTTTACATCTATCACCAACTTAAGTAGAGAATCATTGAAGGACTGTGAAGGAGTGAGCCACATTTTTAAATCAATAAATATTTTTGAGTACCTACTGTATGTAAAGTACTGTTGAGGGCATGGAAGTGGAAGAGAGACAAAGAAATGCTCAGTATATATTTCTAACATTTAGTTAATACTATGTGCTAGGCACTGTGCTAAAACTTCTTGTGTGTTCCCTTTTAATTCCCTTAACAAGCTACCAAGGTTAACTTCATTTTGCAGATGAAGAAAGAAAGTGGTTATGTAACGGGCCCTGGGTCACAAAGCTAACAAGTGGTACAGCTGAGATGGATTCAAATTCAACAACCACTTCTGAGCATGCACTCCTAGTTACTACACGATACTGAACCTGTCCCTTTAACACCACACTACATATCTGACAGGGGAGGGGAAACGCTTACAAAAAGCAACCAAAGACAAATGCTTGGCAGAGGTAGAAAACAGAGAAAAACTTGAACTCTCCTGGGTGGAGGCAAGGAGGGGCTATGGCTTTGAAGGAGGGGTATTTTAATGACAGTAAGTGTCTCAGGGGCAGGGAAAGGGTAGAAATGCATTTCAGCTGGAGTCCAAAAAGCACACTGCTCATTCGGAGAGGATTCTGCCCTCTCTTGAAGCTGATATGCAGCCTGCATGGGGTGCAAGGGGTGGGGAGGCAGCTGGAGGAGAAGACGAAAGCTTTGTTGGGGGTGACTTTTGTAAAGGGCCTTAATGCCATATTAAGGATTAGAATTTTTCTATAGGTAATGGAGAAGCAGCAAAAGTTTCCAGTGCAGAAATGACATGATCTGATCTGTTTTTTCTTCTTTTTAAATTTGAGGTCCATATGACAGATGAATCAGAAAGGGGGAATAACCAGAGGCTGAAAGGAGTGATAAGTACGACTTGAATTAAGGGAAGGAGAGATGGGGACAAGAAAGCATCAATTCAAAAACATCTATGATCAACAAAACCTTCAAGGCTGAGAATACAGCTAGATAAACACTCATTTCCTCAGGGAGTTAGTTCCCTGACCTTCCATTCCAGCGACCTTGTTTTTGGTAAGAGATGAGAATTTCTCTGGGGAGAGTTAGGGATGAAATCAGGAATGTCTCTAGAAAATCAAAGAATCAGACATTTAGTCCTGGTTGCAAACCACGAAATCACATCAAACCAGTTAGCTGCCAACCTTGCCTCTGCTTCCATCACATCACATTTGTTCTTTAAACGTGCTCCCTTCCGAAATCTCTGCTTTGTCATCAACCCCAAGGCAACCTAAAGTTCAGAATACTGAGTGCACCTGAGTAGACCCTCAGAGAACTTGCCTCCTACCATTCCACTGCCATATTTCTATATTTCTACACATGATTTTCTGAATTTTATTCAGCTTTGATGAAAATACTTTCTTCTACAAATATCTAATTTACCACATAATTTCCTAGCTGAAATAAAGAACCCTGCCCAGCCCTTTGGCTTATGAAACAGACAACATAAAATAACTGTTATTAATTGGTACTCATTTTCAAACGTTTTCCTTTTATTTGACAATTTTGAAAACAACTACTTGTATATATGACTGGTTTCATGGTTCCTATCTCCGGGCAGTTGATTTTTCACTCCACCTCAAAAATGAAATCGTTGAATTCCTAAGCAACTCTTTCCCCATCTCCATCACACTGGGTATCCATGGCAACATGTCCTGAGGAACTGGTATACTGTGGCATTTCATTGTTTAATGGAGCACTTAATGTCAATTACTGTAAATATAACTTTATATGTGTCTATATTACTTAATCTCCTTTGTATTCTATAAGGCATATATGACAGTCTCTAATTCCCTGGAGACAATGCATTATCCCCTCTAGTGGGTAAAAGCCACAGCAGAAAAACAAAATGAGAGTATGCACAGGATGATTTAAGATCCTTGGACTGCCTCTGTTGCAGTGATTTTTCACCATGTTAGAAGACACAGCCAAGGGTTTTTATCCAGGCAGACAAAAACTGTGCAAATGTCATTACTCCATGAGGTACTTACAATCCCTAAGAAATCGCATGCACATTGTTTTCATAGGGGCTGATAAACAAGTCACAGTCTGTTTTTAGAAGCATCTTATTTGTTTTAGTCATAGTCACATGTTTCAGTAGAATTTTGGTAGATCCTAAAACCTTGTTACATTATGAATCCTGGTGCAGTTGAAGTTTTTGTTTTGCACTTACATGGTATAGATCAATCATCAGCAAGAATTTCCCACTGTCTCACTGCTGGTCTCATTTTATCTACCAGACAATGTCCTGAGAACAGAATCGCAAAGTCTGTTCCATACAGAACACTTTCAGAGCTTAGTGCTCAGCACTGTCCCAGACTGATCACACCCTAACATGTTGGTTCTCTGTTAACCAGCACACTTCGGACGGGATCCAACACATTCTCGTATCATATTTAATTCTGTACTTTAGTGAACGTGCATTTAAAATCTAAAGCTGGAAAGATTTTAATCTTTCTATTTTTTAACTCTCTCATTTTACAGATGAAGACATCAGAGAGGGAAGCAACCAATTCCAGAGTCTAGGATAAAAATGTGAGTATCCCTGTCTCCTTGACAGCATAAAAATACTGACACATTCTTATTACCCTTTTTGTTTCTGGTTTTTGAGAATAACAAACATTAATGGATATTATCTCAGGGCGGTTCTTCATTAAGCAAATCTGTATTGTCTATAAAGCTGCTTTATTTAAAAAATGGACATTTTTCCATGTCCGTAAATATGGGTCTAGACAATTGTTTTCCATACTAGCTTAATTTTCATTGAATGAGAATACCAACATTTATTTACCCACTTTTTTATTGTTGAAAATTTAGGTTGTTTCAAATGTTTCATGACAATAAAAACATTTAAGTGAACATCTCTGCACATTCATCAGACGCACTTGTTTGATCATAACCTTAGGATATATTCTGAGTTGTGAAATGCTGAGGTCAAAAGTAAGCACATTTTGACGCATAGTGCAATTCCGCACTTTGGAAGTATATCAACTTATGCTGCCTCAATTTTAGAGGTTCCTTAAACAAATTTAGAGAGTGTCAGTTTTCCAAGCCCTCACTAATAGTGAGTATCTGCATTCATTTTTATCTTTATCAACAGTAAATAGTCTACCCTTTTGTGAAATATCTCTTCATGTCCTTTTTCTATTTTTATAATAGTATGTTTGGCCCTAAGTTCTTGACTCCACTTTAGTTAAGTGAGCTTCAATTATAATTTCTGATTATGTGTAATTTTAGAAAAGGCAATTCCAACTTGATTTTAATAGGTCAAGTATAGATAAAACATCCAGTAGAGTTTCATTTCTAAATACCACATCCCTTAATGAAAGCACTTATGAAAGCACAAATGCAACAGTTACAAACACAAGACTTACCTAGTCAGACCAGGACTCAGATCCCAGCTCTGCTCCTATTTGCTGCATGATCTTTGGCAAGTTATTGAATTCTGTCTCAGTTTCTTCAGATGTAAAATAGTGATAATGCTGTTGTATTATTTACTATGCTAAGCTCTTGCATGCATTATTTCATTTCATTCTTACCACAATCCTGTGAGGTAAGCACTATCGTATCTCATCAAATCTAAGATGCCTTTGGTTTAAAATATTATGCACCACTAAGAAAAAATGCTGCATGTAAGATGCATGTTTCTTTTGGTATCATTGACACTGAGGTTGTATTACAATTGGTGGCATCTTACAGTTTCCATTGGCAGCATTTTTTCTCAGTGGTGCATAATATTTTAAACCAAAGGCATCTTAGATTTGATGAGATATGACAGTACTTACCTCACAGCATTGTGGTAAGAATGAAATGAAATAATGCATGCAAGAGCTTAGCATAGTAAATACTCCAAAAAAACTGTTAGTAAGCATTCATACAGTGTTACATATTTCTACAACTTTGATTTAAATGTTTAAAATTTCTAAAATTGGCTAGGCGCGGTGGCTCATGCCTGTAATCCCAGCACTTTGGGAGGCCGAGGAGGGCGGATCATGAAGTCAGGAGATCGAGACCATCCTGGCCAACATGATGAAACCCTGTCTCTACTAAAAATACAAAAATAAATTAGCTAGGCATGGTGGCAGGTGCCTGTAATCTCAGCTATTCGGGAGGCTGAGGCAGGAGAATTGCTTGAACCCAGGAGGCGGTGGCTGCAGTGAGCCTAGATTGCGCCATTGCACTCCAGCCTGGGCAACAAGAGTAAAACTCTGCCTTAAAAAAAAAAAGATTTCTAAAATTGATCTGAAAAATGTTTTTGGTTCCTTGAAGGAGCATATTTCATATAAAATAGTTGAAATATTTTAATTTTAAAATTACCACAGCAAAAATAGGTTCTTATTTAATGTAATTTAAAGGGAATCTAGTTTGAACAGGAAGTGATCTATTATTTTGTACTTTCAGGAAAGAATCAGCTCAACAATGTACTAAAACCATGAGATTAAGCAAAGTCTCCAAACAGCTAATGGAGAATTAATGCAAAGAACAGCATGGAAACTTTTCATTCAAGTCAATTTAGGCTGGACTCAGTGGCTCAAACCTGTAATCCCAGCACTTTGGGAGGCTGAGATAAGTGGATTACTTGAGGTCAGGAGTTTGAGACCACCTGGCCAACATGATGAACCCTCCTCTCTACTAAAAATACAAAAATTAGCTGGGGGTGGTGGTGCACACCTGTAGTCCCAGCTATTCAGGAGGCTGAGGCATTAGAATCACTTGAACCCAGCAGGCAGAGGTTGTAGTGAGCCGAGATCATGCCACTGAATTCCAGCCTGAGCAACAGAGTGGACTCTATCTCAAATACATAAATAAATAAATAAATAAATAAATAAATAAGTCAACTTAACCATAATATTTTCCCATATGCTGCTGTGATTGGATCTTTTACAGATGCATAAACTCAAATCAATGTCATTTCTTGGAAACTGCAATTAGAAAACTATCACTGGAAATACTGGAGAAGGCATGAAGGAGGAGTGTGAGATGAACCTTGTGTCAGAGGTAAATAAATTATTGAAATCATTTCAAGAATTTTCATAATCTTTTGCATCAACATGAAATTGTACTCAGTGAGGGAAGGCTTCAACTGGTATGAGATATAAGAAAAAAATAGGTATGCTTCATTTGACAGAGGGACAGTTCAAAGAATGTGTGTGTGCATGGGAGTTACGAAGGTCTAGATTCTACCACTTACTAACTATATGACTTTGGACATATATGTTCACTTTTCTCCATCTCTTCACCTGCGTCCTGGCAATAATTCCTAACCCACCGGGGTGTTACCTATGCACACAGGGCACTCAGCCCAATGCCTGACAAATGGGAAAAGTTCAATAAGGGATTGCAGGTATTCTTAATATTGGAATGCGTGAATTACGGGGCTTCAGACTTTATATCTTACCTTTTTTTTTTTTGTCCTAACGTAGGATAAATTTTACTGATGTATTCCCAACCAATATACGCATTTTTGGAGTACCTTCTTTCTAATTCCCACACCCATCTCACTTGAGAATTAGGCAATTTTTAAAAAGGCTTCTCCAAGAAAGAAGAAAGGTTGGGTTTGTTTACTGTAAATGTAATACATTTTAACTTTTTCTCATATCTTACACCAGTTGTTTCCCATATCTTTATTTTCTGCCAGAAACTCTTCAAAATGAAAACGTGCTTGTTGTAAGCTGGGATCCTATATTTGAAAGATGCTGCTGATTCTAAAGATCACCTTTTTAACAGAATCCTCAAAAAACAAAATTTCTGTTTCTGAATAAATTATTTATCAAGTTATTTTCAATCTTTCCCTCATTATGAATAGCAGAGCAAATCTTAAGAGAAGGAGAGAGTGGTAAATCCTTAATTACATTATTTAAATATTCACAGAATTCTTAAATAAAGAGGAAATGGAGCGGGCCAATGGGAACCCAACCTCCTCAGACTTTGCAGTCAGTATCTACACATCCATCTTTTTATTCTTTCTTAGATTCGCCGTAATTAGAAATGGTCACTGGGTGGTCTCCTTCAATGGAAATTTGCTTTCTTGTTCCTTGTTTTATTTATTTTGTGATCAGAATCCTAATGTTTATTGAGTGGTCATAATGCTAGTCCCTACTTCCTGTTATATGTTTGAAGAAAACCACAATACCAACTCAGATAGGATTGTGGTTTGGTGGGGAACTTAAATGTCCATTCTAAAACCACATGGCCAGCACAGAAGTTAACAACATTCACAGGCTCTATTTCAGTTTCTAAAATCCAGGGAACACACACCTTCTTGATGTTGCAGAAACCAGTGTCAGAGTGAAACGTGTGGATGCTGCCTACAGAATGTTTGGCTTGCTTTTCGAAGCAAGCTTTATTGCCTAGAATAGTCTGTAAGAGCATGCTGCAATCCAAGCAGTTCTCACTCCCCTTCCCTCTAGACTGATAATAAAAATAAGAAATGCATATTCTCTTTGTAAAGAAACATTCATTGGTCAGGCATGGTGGCTCACGCCTGTAATCCCAGCACTTTGGGAGGCCGAGGTGGGTGGATTACCTGAGGTCAGGAGTTTGAGACCAGCCTGGCCAACATGGTGAAACCCCATCTCTACTAAAAATACAAAAATTAGCCAGGTGTGATGGTGCACCCCTGTAGTCCCAGCTACTTGGAAGGCTGAGGCACGAGAATTGCTTGAACCTGGGAGGCGGAGGTCGCAGTGAGCCGAGATCACGCCACTGCATTCCAGCCTGGGTGACAGAGTGAGACTCTGCCTCAAAAAAAAAAAAAAAAAAAAAAAGAAAAGAAAAAAAAGAAACATTCATCATTACTTTGTTGCCTTGACACCACCCTTACCCCAATATCACCACTAGAATACCATAGAATCATCTCTTTCTTGCCCAATGTCATTCTTTTTTCCGCCGCAACTATATAATATGAAACTCTAAAATTCTCTACTCTCTCTACTTTATATAAATCCTATGTAAGTGCCACAGGCAAAAACATTACACAAAGTATTTTTAAAATATATACATTTAGAGACAATGCCTTATCTTTTGGATTAAACATGTTATAGTCCCATAAAGAAATTTAATTATATTGCTCGAAAGCATTTGTTTTTAATCATTCTAGTAGTATAATTTTTCTGCTCACTTATAATGTACAGATTACTGCAAAACAGAATTCAAGAGTATATATCCTTCAATTAAAAAATTAAAAGGATGCCAGGCACGGTGGCTCACGCCATAATCCCAGCACTTTGGGAGGCCAAGGCAGGCAAATCATGAGGTCAGGAGATTGAGACCATCCTGGCTAACACAGTGAAATCCCACCTTTACTAAAAATATAAAAAATTAGCCGGGCGTGGTGGTGGGCGCCTGCAGTCCCAGCTACTCGGGAGGCTGAGACAGGAGAATGGTGTGAACCTGGGAGGCAGAGCTTGCAGTGAGCCGAGTCGTGCCACTGCACTCCAGCCTGGGTGACAGAGCAAGACTCCCTCTCAAAAAAAAAAAAAAAAATTTAAAAGGAAATAAAGAAAAGAAAGCCTACTGAGAAAACTCCTCTCAGGAATAAAATTTATCTTCTCTTTCAATCCCCAGGGTACTGACATTTTTAGTGTTTGACAAGAAATGCTAGTACATTCAATAAAGATTTATTTTAAAAAAACACATCTAAAATTTAACTTCACTTCCAATTTTCAAACTGTGAGGTGGAGACTGCTAAGCAGAAAAACACAAGTAAGTGAGGTTGCTCTAAGGATAATCTGAGATCCTTATTTTGCTGTGATGAGAGTGCTCACCAAGCTAAAAAGCTGTAAAATAATAGACATTCTTTAGGTGTAGTCCAGGATTCATTGATATACAGTAATGCTCTGAAGACTGAAACACGTACACAAGAACATATTACATAGATAAAGTGCTTTCTTTTAGAAGATAAGAGATTCTATAAGGGATATATTTAATGGTGGATTCAACATACCTGTCTTCTTTAAAATACGGGAGACAAAATGGTACACCCATTCCTTCTCAGAATGACTAGTACTTTATAAAATGTGCAAGTTGTGGATTAACTGCCTCTCAGTTCCACATCCACACCTTACCCTCCTATGTGGTACTTCAGCTGGACCCTATAAAAACATCTCTCTTTTGTCAGTTGGTAAAATTTTTCTTTTCCTTTTCTTTATTTTCTTTAGAGACAGGGTCTCACTGTCCCCCAGGCTGGAGTGCAGTGGTGCAATCATAGCTCACTATAGCCTGGAACTGCTGGGCTCAAGTGATCCTCCTGCCTCAGACTCCCAAAGTGCTGGAATTACAAGTTTGAGCCACCATGCCCAACCAGTTGTTGCAACTTTAAGCTTTTTTAATAGAGGCACAGGAGGGTTGCAGCAGAGGAAGGAGCATCTTTCTTGTGTGTTGCTGCTTTCTCTTCCTCTTGACAGTCTGGCTGCCAGCAGTGTGCAGGAGATTCAGTTGAGCTCACCCTTCAGCAAGTTTCCTGGACACTCCAGCAGCTGGATTCCCATGAACAAGTTCCGGCATGTCACACCCTAATGGGCAGTTTCCTGCTCACCAGCTCTGGCCACAGGCAACCCAGAACTTCTCATGGAACAATTCCAACCTGAGGCACTACGTCAAACCTCACCAGCACCCTAGCAGGTGGCTTCTTGTGAACCAGCTCCCACCCATGGAACCCCAACCAACCCCCACTGCCCCATCATCCATTCGCAGCTGCAGCCTTTTCAATGAGGTCTCAGTCACAGCCTGGGGAGTGGGCCCTCTTCCAACCTGCTCCTTCCTTGGATGCACTTCATCGGGCCTGGAGCTTGTAGCTGTTCTCTGCCTTTGCTATCCCCATATTCTTTAGAGTCTCTTTTACCCCGTTCAGTAGTCAACCACCTTTTACTAGGCAACAGTTCTCTATACTAATTTTCCTAACTGAACTCTAATACAGAGTTGGCACCAAGTGTGGTTCCTGGTTACAGACCCTCAAAAATATTAATAGAACTTTGGGATTAGTATGGTCATGTCCTCTGACTGGAAGACAATACCAATCCTTGTCAATGGGATATGGGATGCTGGTAATCCATGGGATAAAGTCACATCAAAATTAAGCTAACACCTGTGATCAACTGCAATGAAGTGCCAACGGAAACAAGGTCTGGGAGTCAAAGAGGCTGCTGTCCTTGACTGCTATGGCAGTAATGATGAATATAAAGATTGCAGGGTACAATGAATTCTTTTGAGTGCAATGAAGCATCTACCAAAAGAAAGTAAGTTTAGGTGTTTTTAACCCCCAGCCCAAGTTTAAGAACCAGACAGCTTCCACACTAGCTCTAAAAAAATCCTTTATTTCCTGTAGCCACAGAGCTACTATTTCCAGAAATTAAAAAAAAAAAAAAATGCATTGGGTGTGTTGCTGAATTACAACATCAGTTGAATTTACAACCACAGTTTCTCACATGAAAGTTAGTGTACTGATTAAGAAAGAATGGGACCTGAAACCTGGAAACAGGAACATCTGGTTGAATTCAAGATGAAACAAACAATTTCAAACCCCAAAGAAACTCTGAGGTTCCCTTGACCATGGAATTTGCTTGCCCTCTTATGTCTCAAGAGTCTAGCTTTCGGCCGGGCGCGGTGGCTCAAGCCTGTAATCCCAGCACTTTGGGAGGCCAAGACGGGCGGATCACGAGGTCAGGAGATCGAGACCATCCTGGCTAACACGGTGAAACCCCGTCTCTACTAAAAAATACAAAAAAACTAGCCGGGCGAGGTGGCGGGCGCCTGTAGTCCCAGCTACTCGGGAGGCTGAGGTGGGAGAATGGCGTAAACCCGGGAGGCGGAGCTTGTAGTGAGCTGAGATCCGGCCACTGCACTCCAGCCTGGGCGGCAGAGCGAGACTCCATCTCAAAAAAAAAAAAAAAAAAAAGAGTCTAGCTTTCTTTTCCTGGAAAACTTTTGCTGAGTAGCCTCCCCTGGAGTAGATGTCTTTATAAGGGGATGCTCATTCTCCTCAAGATCTCTCATAACCACTCAGTTCCTAAATCTCAATATGCTTCACAGTACACAGCATCACCCAGAAGGAAAGGGCTTATAGACTCGGAAACCTGCAAGACCCTTGTTAATATCTAGTGGCAGAACCCTGGGAATATGTGTGCGGGTAGGTACCCATGGTGTGAGCTAAAGAACGCTGGGAAATATACAGCACATCTGGCTGCTTTCATGGATAGAGATGCACCTACTAGAGTTTCTGGACTGAATGTCAATGGGTTAGCTCATGAAGCTAGAAGTCTCTGACAGCTTACTTGGTTGGTTGACTGAAACCTGTAATGAGGTTGAAATGCCAGAACTTCCCTGGCATGATATGGAGGATGGAATCCAAAGGCTTAAGGGGATAGGAATGTAGTGGATTTATCATGTGTGAACTACATACCCAACCCCCTCAACTACATCTGAAAAGAACCAGAGACACTCCTTGCACTAAGACATTGAAAACTACATAAGTGAGGGGAGCGCTGCATCTCTGATAAAACTTTGTGGTTATTTTCCTTTGCAGACCAGTGAGACCACAGGAGATGTCATGACTGAGATGAGCTTCCTGGTTTCTTTGGAGATGGTGGGATACAGGAGGAGCAGAAAAAGTAGCAGCATTGAGTGCCAAAGACAAGATCGGTGCATTTACTATTAAAGGGATCAGGGGCATATTAATTAAAGTGCTTTGGCCCAAAGGAATCTCTGGTAGTAGCTAATTTATCCTGCAGTCCCTAGGAATGAAATCAGTGTGCAGCTTACTACAATACTGTATAATCTATATAACAACAACAACAACAACAACAAAACTGTAGGTCCGGTGGCCGTTACATCACCACAATGGAGAGTCACAGAATCACACCCAGTTCTAGGCCTAAAACAGTTTATTGACCCATAACTCTTTGATTGAAGGGAAGGCCCGATTTCCTTAAAAAATAACCCTGCAGTGCTGCCACAGGCATATGCCGTAAACCCTCCTCCAAGCCTTCACCAAAGAGGCCTGCTACCATTACTAGATGGGCAGTGCACAGGGGGAAAGGACATACTCAGATATTTCAGGGATTACTAAACACTAGCTCTGAACCAACACCAAGTTTCCCCACAAGTTGACTAAGAAAGAAAAAACACGAGCTCAATTTATAAATGG
The DNA here is from genome assembly GCF_003255815.1 of Theropithecus gelada. Classification (NCBI taxonomy): domain Eukaryota; kingdom Metazoa; phylum Chordata; class Mammalia; order Primates; family Cercopithecidae; genus Theropithecus; species Theropithecus gelada. Next base: position 49,500,275 of record NC_037680.1, on the reverse strand, counting down.
TTCTGCATGATACATTGGTACCAGCTGAATGAAAGTCTATGTCCACAGCTTACATTCGCAGTTAGGGGTGACCCCCAAAGAACAGCTTTTAAGGAAAATCCTCTCAGAGGGAAGAACTTTGGCAGTACATTTGGTGATTTACTTTGTCTGTAATCAGAAATGGCCAGAAATAAGAGTCTACACTATTACATGAGTCTAGATGGGTGATTGCTTATAGTTTATCTGAATGATCAGGGACTTGAATAGAAGATTATAAGATTGGTGACGAAGAACTTGAAGGAAGAGGATGTGATGGACCTCTCACATTGGGCACAGACCTCAATAATCAAATGAATACAATTATATGCTCTGTGGATGTCATTCAGCCTCCTTCCCAACCACCCCAAGGCTTGCCCAATGGGACCATGAACAAAGTGGCCATGAGGGCAAGGATGGAGACTAAATGTGGGCTTAGGAACATGGACTTCCCCTTATCAAGGCTGAACTGTCTGTTGCCACTGCTGAGTATCGAGTCTGCCAACACGGAGATAGACACTGAGCCCCTGACAGTCCCCCATTCCCAGGAGATGATGGGTGGGGAGCATCCATCCTCACTGGAATAGACATGTATCCTAGATAAGAATTTGCTCTCTGGCCGGGCGTGCTGGCTCACACCTGTAATCCCAGCACTTTGGGAGGCCAGGGCGGACGGGTCATGAGGTCAGGAGATGGAGACCATCCTGGCTAACACGGTGAAACCCCGTCTCTACTGAAAAATACAAAAAAATTAGCCAGGCGTGGTGGTGGGCGCCTGTAGTCGCAGCTACTTGGGAGGCTGAGGCAGGAGAATGGCGTGAACCCGGGAGGTGGAGCTTGCAGTGAGCCGAGATTGCCTGCTGCACTCCAGCCCGGGTGACAGAGCAAGACTCCGTCTCAAAAAAAAAAAAAAAAAAAAAAAAAAAGATTTTGCTTTCCCTGCCTATAATGTTTCTGACAATATCTTCATTAGTTGCCTCACGGAATGCCTTATTCACCATTATAGTTTTCCATACTGCATTGCTTCTGACAAAGGAAACCACTTCACAGCAAGGGAATAAAGCAATGGACTCATACTCATGGAATTAAGTAGTCTCACTCCATATTCCTCCAATCAGAATCAGCTCACCTAAAAGAAATGTGTAATGACTCACTGGAAGATTCAGTTATGGCATCAAACGAGAGATAACACCCTGAAAGCATTTCTGATTTACAGGATGAAGTAAGTATATGCTTTGAATCAGGGACCACTGGCAACCCTGTAACAGAATACACGGATTTGGTAATCAAGGAAGAGAAGTGAGAGTGACTCCTGGCTGGGTGCAGTGGCTCATGCCTGTAATCCCAGCACTTTGGGAGGCTGAGGCGGGCGGATTACGAGGTCAGGAGATCGAGACCATCCTGGCCAACACGGTGAAACCTGTCTCTACTAAAATATAAAAATAATTAGTCGGCCATGGTGGCACGCACCTGTAATCCCAGCTACTCAGGAGGCTGAGGCAGGGGAATTGCTTGAACCCGGGAGGCAGAGGTTGTAGTGAGCCGAGATCATGCCACTGCACTCCAGCCTAGGCAACAGAGCAAGAGTGCGTCTCAAAAAAAAAAAAAAAAAAAACAGTGAGAGTGACTCCTATCACTGTTATACCTAATAACTCACAGAATTAATGATCCCCATCCCAGTACCCCCGAGCTCTGCTAGTTTGGATATCTTAGTCCCCAAGGATGGAATGCTTTCACCTTATTGCATGTGGGGACATAATAATTATTCCATTTAATTGGGATACGAGACTGCCACTGGCTATTTTAGGTTCTGAACCAACCAGCAGAAAAAGAGGATACTCTACTGACTGGAGTGATTAATCCCAATTACCAAGGGAATACTGGGTTGCTGTTAAATAATGGGGGCAAGGAAGTCTATGTCTGAAACCCAGGGGGTTCATGGGGTGACTCCTAGTACTTCTATGCCCAAGAATAGAGTTTCATGAAACAATATGACAATCAATAAAAGGCAGGACTGCTGAGGACTCAGAACCTTCAGGAATGAAAGTTCAGGTCACCCCATCAGGTAAAGCTGCCCAGCCAGCTAAGGTTTTGGCTAAGTGAAAAAAATACAGAATGACACGTGGAGAAGGATGTCAGAGATCATCACTAGTTACAGAAATGCGGACTACAGCAGCTTTGGGGATTTTCCCTTTGTTCTTTTTTTAAAAGATAATTATATTACATTGAAACCATTTTCTTTCAAAAAAGAAAGGAAGAGGAGAGAAGGCAGGAAGGCAGGGAGTGAGGGGGCTTTGCTTGTTCTTTGTGTATATGTGTAGACACGTGTGTGTATATATATATATTTTTGATATTTAAAATATATTTTCCTTTTTTGTACTTTTAAGTTTTATTTTAAAAAATTGACAAATAATAATTGTACTTATTTATGGGGTACCTATTGACATTTCAATACACGTAGTGTATAGTAATCAGACCAGGTATTAGCATATCCATCATCTCAAACATTTATTGTTTTCTTGTGTTGGGAACATTCAGTATCCCTTTCTAGCTATTTGAAACTATATAATGTATTTTAAAATATATTTTCTTCATACCATCAAATATTCAGAGAGTTAAGTTTTCCTCCCTCTTGATTGTCTTTCTCTCTTTTTTATTTACTTTTATTATACTTTATGTTCTAGGGTACATGTGCACAACGTGCAGGTTACATATGTATACATGTGCCATGTTGGTGTGCTGCACCCATTAACTTGTCATTTACATTAGGTATATCTCCTAATGCTATCCCTCCCCCCTCCCCCACCCCACAACAGGCCCTGGTGTGTGATGTTCCCTTTCCTGTGTCCAGGTGATCTCATTGTTCAGTTCCCACCTATGAGTGAGAACACGCGGTGTTTGGTTTTCTGTTCTTGCGATAGTTTGCTGAGAATGATGGTTTCCAGCTGCATCCATGTCCCTACAAAGGACACGAACTCATCCTTTTTTATGGCTGCATAGTATTCCATGGTGTATATGTGCCACATTTTCTTAATCCAGTCTGTCACTGATGGACATCTGGGTGGGTTCCAAGTCTTTGCTCTTGTGAATAGTGCCGCAATAAACATACGTGTGCATGTGTCTTTATAGCAGCATGATTTATAATCCTTTAGGTATATACCCAGTAATGGGATGGCTGGGTCAAATGGTATTTCTAGTTCTAGATCCTTGAGGAATCGCCACACTGTCTTCCACAATGGTTGAACTAGTTTACAGTCCCACCAACAGTGTAAAAGTGTTCCTATTTCTCCACATCCTCTCCAGCACCTGTTGTTTCCTGACTTTTTAATGATTGCCATTCTAACTGGTGTGAGATGGTATCTCATTGTGGTTTTGATTTGCATTTCTCTGATGGCTAGTGATGATGAGCATTTTTTCATGTGTCTGTTGGCTGTATGCATGTCTTCTTTTGAGAAGTGTCTGTTCATTTCCTTTGCCCACTTTTTGATGGGGTTGTTTTTTTCTTGTAAGTCAAAAGAACAAAGCTGGAGGTATCACACTACCTGACTTCAAACTATACTACAAGGCTACAGTAACCAAAACAGCATGGTACTGGTACCAAAACAGAGATATAGACCAATGGAACAGAATAGAGCCCTCAGAAATAATACCACACATCTACAACCATCTGATCTTTGACAAACCTGACAAAAACAAGAAATGGGGAAAGAATTCCCTATTTAATAAATGGTGCTGGGAAAACTGGCTAGCCATAAGTAGAAAGCTGAAACTGGATCCCTTCCTTACTCCTTATACAAAAATTAATTCAAGACGGATTAGAGACTTAAATGTTAGACCTAAAACCATAAAAACCCTAGAAGAAAACCTAGGCAATACCATTCAGGACATAGGCATGGGCAAGGACTTCATGTCTAAAACACCAAAAGCAATGGCAACAAAAGCCAAAATTGACAAATGGGATCTAATTAAACTAAAGAGCTTCTGCACAGCAAAAGAAACTACTGTCAGAGTGAACAGGCAACCTACAGAATGGGAGAAAATTTTTGCAATCTACTCATCTGACAAAGGGCTAATATCCAGAACCGACACTTGTGTATATTAATCATTTCTCTCTGTTCTCTCCTTATTCCCCTTGTTATTTTATATACAAATTGTTAGAGGCTAACTTTATGATTTAGTCTTTAGGTAACAGAACATTCAGTGTACTGTAATGAAATCTGAGGAGAAATTAATAAAGCAGGCAATGGACACAGTGACTGTAGGGACTGCATCTCATTTTGGGCAAAGGGTGAGAACTTGTTCATTTGTATAAAGGGCAGCTGACCTTCATCATAGGTGAAAAAAGAGAACTGTTTCATTATTACATGGAAGTTCAAGTGTGTGTAGATGGTGTATATAGAAGCTGAGTAACCAAACAGATGAACTGTGCCAGTTAACAATTTATTGCCTCTCAGCACCAAATCCATCGTGTTTTGCGCTGCCTCGTGATTCTGGGGCTATGCCCTGTAAATACTTTTCCTCTGCCAGCTGGCACAGTGTTAACCTGTGTCAATACAGGGCACTGGAGGGACCGCTGCAAGGCACAATGGAGGAAGAGACCTGTTTCCTATGTGCTTTTCCTTCCTCCAGTGGCCATGGTGGCCAGCAGCATGCGAAAGCGCAGTGGTACTGACCCTCAAGTGGGTTTCACTGGTCACCAGCCAGAAGACTCTTGTGGGCCAGCTTCAGCCTCCCAGCACCCCAGCAAGTGGCTTCCTGCACACCAGCTCTGCCCCATGGCACACCTGAGATTGTCACTGGACCCCCAGCAGATGGCTTCTTGTAAACCAGTTCCAGCCTGTGACACCACCCAGTCAGCTGCAAATACACCTTCTCCAATAAGGGCTAACTTCCAGCCTGAGTGGGGCCCTCCTCCAAGTCTGTTCCTCCCTTAAGTGATCTCCCTCAGTGCTAGAGGTGGCAGCTGTTCCCTACGTTTGCTAGTCCTATATTCTTTACAGTCTTTTAAACATTAACTATCTTTTACTAGTTAATAATTTTAATATTGAAGTTTCCCTATTCAAATTACTGGTGTGGTTTCTGCCTCTGATTGATACAATCTACTGTTTTCATACTGAAGCATCTACTATATCATGGTATTATCCATTTGACAGAATATACAATTGACAAACTGTACACTTCTAAACTTAATTACAGCTACTCCTAGACCCATTAATTTGATAACATTTTAAGAAAATGACAAGATAAAGTTGTAATTCCTTGAATGAAAGAAGACAGTCATAAATCAAGTTCAACATACAAGATGATGTAAATACAAAAAATGATGGTTAACTATCATGACTATTACTAACTTCCAAGTTAAACCTGGCCATTAAGGAATCTCTCACCTTCAAAGAATTCAGGAAATCTCCTTCCCAAATACATTCTCTAATCCATGCTTTACTTTATGCTGTAAGATCATGGTACTCAGAACATGGCCTTGTGGTGAACACCAAAGGAGAATGTATGGGTGTGCTTGTGTATCTACACACAGGCTTGTGACTCCAAGTGCTCATGTTCTCAGGCATCAAAATTAGATGCACAGTCACCCTAAGAAACCAAAACGTAAAATATTTATATGTTACAGTTTTTACCTGCTGCCTTTCTAAATTGTTCCTCTACCACAAACTTACAACACACAGACAAAAATCTAGAAACAATTTCAAAAAATTAACAGGTCCATAAACTCCGTAGGTTAGGTCTTGCTCCCTGAACTAGATCCATTAATGTTAGTGACTAAATTCACATCTCATTCTTTCTGACACATCTATTTACAGTAGGACTTTTATCTTCTTAAATATAAACAATACAACAAACTAAGAAAATAACCTGACTTGACTGGAAGAAAATGGAATTACAAAGAGAAAAGAGATGAAACGTAATTAACCTTAAGGTCTACCAAATGACTGAATTTCTCTTTTTGTAAAATGATGGGAGCAATAGCAGCTGGCTCAGGTAGTATGCTTTCAGGTCCAGAATTTTCTAATACAACTGTATAAAGACCAGAAAACCCCTTGGGGGTAAATCTCCTGCCATATCAGAGATTTAGACACCATACTCACATCTTTCCATTTGCCATCCCCCTCAAGCATCTATCACCCCTTCCCATCTTCCTAACTTTGATGAATGATAGGCAGGAAAGAATGACATCATGAATTCATCACAAGTGAATCACATCATCTGACACAGGGAACGCCTATATATAACTTAGGAGGAAAAAGGAGAGTGTCTCTGTGCTAAGTGCCAGAAGTGATTAACAAAACTTTCTGTAGCTAAAAATGATTTTTATGCTTGCCTTATTCAGATGTATTTTCTAGATTAGTGCTCCTTTAGAGCATCCTCACATTTGTTCTATTCTATACTGTGTAATCTTGAAAATTTCTAATCAATTCTTTTTGTGCAATTAACAATAAAATGCAGTATAATTTTATTAGAAAAATGTAGGCCAGGCGTGGTGGCTCATGCCTGTAATTCCAACAATTTGGGAGGTCAAGGCAGGAAGATCACTTGGGCCCAGGAGTTCGAGACCAGCCTGGGCAACATAAGGAGACTCCATCTCTACAAATAAAAAATAAGTAAAATTAGCCAGGTGTGATGGTGCACATTTGTGGTCCCAGCTATTCAGGATGCTAAGGTAGCAAGAGCTCATGAACCCAGAAGGTTGAGGCTGCATTGAGCCGTGACTGTGCACTGCACTCCAGCCTAGGCAACGGAGTGAGATGGTGTCTCAAAAATAATAATAAATAAATGAGGAAGTTTAAAACTACATATCCCCACTTCAAAAAAGAAACTTCTGGCATTCTTAAGAGACTCACCTTAAACACTCCTCATTCTTTCAGATTTGCTTCACGGATAAAATTTAAGAATACCAATTCTTGTATTTATTTTATTGATTGCATTGTTAAATGCTACTTAAAATTATATACTACATGACATAAAATCATAAAATAATAGAACTGATCTTTACTATTTTAGAACTGATACCTCCAGATAAGCCTTGCCTTCACCATTGAAGTCCCCATCAATGAAATCCCTACTGCTGCCACTACTCAAGAACAATGATCCAGTTTGCTTCTTTTTCAAGGGAGCTAGGAATCTGGATTTTTTATGTAAAATCATATGATTTTTAAATGCTCAAATGAATTCACAATATTTACTGGGTAAGATAGATTATAGGCAAAGAAGGGAAGTGCAGGCATGCCATTTTGAAGGTTCTAAGCTTCTAGCAATAAGTAGCTGAAGGGAAGTGCAGCTGAAGGTCATCAAGGAGGTAACGGTTGAAAGAAGTCTGCAGTTGGCTTAGAGGTTATTAGGGTGGATAGCAAATTCATTTGATGATGGTCAGAGACAGGATGCAGACGGTAACCAAGGCAGGTGATAAAGACCGGCAAGGTGGGATTGTTTGCCAGATGAAGAAATGAGCCTGCAGCCAAAGCAATTTAAGTAGTCCTGTGGAAAAACAAAGACAGTGATGAGGGGCGGCAGCAAATGAAAAAATGAAACTAACGTTTCTGTGGCTAATGAACTGATTCAGTCAAAGATGACATACTCATTTCGATGTTGAAGTTGTATAAACTCAGCTTTAGGGAGCACAGGGAAATGCTGGCCAAAGGACACAAGATTTTGGTTAGGAGGAGTAAGTTCAAGAGATCTATTGTATGTCATGGTGATACAGTTTGTAACAATATATTGTATACTTGAAAATTGCTAAGAGAGTACATTGTAAGTGTTCTCACCAACAGATCTATCATAAGTATGTCAGATAATGCATATGTTAAATTGCTTGATTTAGTCATTCCAAACATCATGTTGTACGGCATGAATGTATACCATTTTACTTGTCAATTCAAAATATATAATAGGCCAGGCACAGTGGCTCACACCTGTAATTCCAGCTCTTTGGGATGCTGAGATGGGAGGATTGCTTGAGCTCAGGAGTTTGAGACTGGCCTGGGAAACATGGCAAAACCCTTTCCCTACAAAATTTTTTTTTTTAAATTAGACTCTCTCTCCTGCTCTGCCCTGGTAAGACATGCTTGCTTCGCCTTCACCTTGTGCCATGACTGCAAGTTTCCTGAAGCCTCCCAGCCATGCTTCCGGTTAAGCCTGTGGAACTGGGCCAAAATTAATACTAATAAAAGGCAAAGCACAGACCAAAGCTAAGAATCCTCACAGAGTCCACTGCACCCCCCACCACCTCCACCAGAGCAGGCGCTGGTATCCACAGCTGAGAGACCTACAGGCAGTTCACATCACAGGACTCTGTGTGTCCTGGAGCCTGGTAGACATGCTGGGTGGCTAGACCCAGAAGAAACACAACAATCACTGCAGTTCGGCTCCCAGGAAGCCACATCCATAGGAAAAGGGGGAGAGTACTAGATCAAGAGAACACCCCATGGGACAAAATAATCTGAACAACAGCCTTCAGCCCAAGACCTTCCCTCTGACAGAGCCTACCCAAGTGACAAGGAACCAGAAACCCAACTCTGGTAATATGACAAAACAAGGCTCTTCAATACCCCCTCAAAAAATCACACTAGTTCACCAGCAATACACCCAAACCAAAAAAGAAATCCGTTATTTACCTGAAAAAGAATTAAGGACGTTAGTTATTAAGCTAATCAGGGAGGAACCAGAGAAAGGCGATGCCCAATGCAAGGAAATCCAAAATATGATACAAGAAGTGAAGGGATAAATATTTAAGGAAATCGATAACTTAAAGAAAAAAAATAATTAAAAATTCAGGAAATTTTGGACACACTTTTAGAAATGTCAAATGCTCTAGAAAGTCTCAGCGATAGAATCAAACAAGTAGAAGACAGAAATTCAGAGCTCGAAGACAAGGTCTTCCAATTAACCCAATCCAACAAAGGCAAAGACAAAAGAATAAGAAAATATGAAGAAAGCCTCCAAGAAGTCTGGGATTATGTTGAATGACCAAACCTTAGAATAATCGGTGTTCCTGAGGAAGAAGAGAATTCTAAAAGCTTGGAAAACATATTTGGGAGAATAATCGAGGAAAACTTCCTTCACCTGGCTAGAGACCTAGACATCCAAATACAGGAATCACAAAGAACATATGGGAAGCTCACTGCAAGAAGATCTTTGCCTAGGCGCACTGTCATCAGGTTATCCAAAGTTAAGACGAAGGAAAGAATCTTAAGAACTGTGAGACAGAAGCACTACGTAACCTATAAAGGAATACCTATCAGATTAACAGAAGATTTCTCAGGAGAAACCCTACAACCTAGAAGAAGAGACTGGAGCCCCCTATCTTCAGCCTTCTCAAACAAAACAATTACCAGCCAAGAATTTTGTCTCCAGTGAAGCTAAGCATCATATATGAAGGAAAGATACAATCTTTTTCAGACAAACAAATTCTAAGAGAATTTGCCATTACCAAGCCACCACTACAAGAACTGCTAAAAGGAGCTCTAAATCTTGAAACAAATCCTAGAAACACATCAAGACAGAACCTCTTTAAAGCATAAATCACACAGGACCTATAAAACAAAAATACAAATTAAAAAGCAAAAACAAAAAAACCAAAGTACACAGGCAACAAAGGGCATGATGAATGCAATAGTACCTCACACTTCAATACTAACATTGAATGAATGTAAATGGCCTAAATGCTCCACTTAAAAGATAAAGAATGCAGAATGGCTAAGAACTCACCAGCCAACCATCTGCTGTCTTCAGAAGACTCACCTAGCCCATAAGGACTCACAGAAAGTAAAGGTGTGGAAAAAGGCATTTCATGTAAACGGACACCAAAAGCAAGCAGGGGTAGCTATTCTTGTATCAGACAGAACAAACTTTAAAGCAACAGCAGTTAAAACAGACAAAGAGGGACATTAGATAATGGTAAAAGGCCTTGTCCAACAGGAAAATATCACAATTCTAAACATATATGCACCTAACACTGGAGCACCCAAATTTATAAAGCAAATACTAATAGACCAAAGAAATGAGACAGACAGAAACACAATAATAATGGGGGACTTCAATACTCCACTGACAGCACTAGAGAGGTCATCAAGACAGAAAGTCAACAAAGAAACAATGGATTTACACTATAACTCAGAATAAATGGAATTAACAGATATATACAGAATATTTCATCCAACAGCCCTCCAAAATACACATTCTATTCAACAGTGCATGGAACTTTCTCCAAAATAGACCATATGATAGGTCATAAAACCAACCTCAATAAATTTAAGAAAACTGAAATTATATCAAGCACTCTCTCAGACCACAGCGGAATAAAACTAGAAATCAATTCCAAAAAGGACTTTCAAAACCATGCAAATACATGGAAATTAAATAAGCTGCTCCTGAATGAGCACTGGGTCAAAAATGAAATCAAGATGGAAATTTAAAAGTTTTTCAAACTGAATGACAATAATGACACAACCTACCAAAACCTTTGGAATACAGCAAAGGCAGTGCTAAGAGGAAAGTTCATAGCCCTAAATGCCTACATCAAAAAGACTGAAAGAGCACAAACTGACATTCTAAGGTCACACCTCAAGGAACTAGAGAAGCAAGAACAAACCAAACCCAAACCTAGCAGAAGAAAGGAAATAACCAAGATCAGAGCAGAACTACATGAAATTGAAACAAACAAACAAAAAAATACAAAAGATAAATGAAACAAAAAGCTGGTCCTTTGAAAAGGTAAATAAAATTGATAGACCATTGGCAAGATTAACCAAGCAAAGAAGAGAAAAAAATCCAAATAACCCCACTAAGAAACAAAACAGGAGATACTACAACTGACACCACTGAAATACAAAAGATCATTCAAGGCTACTATGAACACCTTTATGCACATAAACTAGAAAGAGACGGATAAATTCCTGGAAAAATACAACCCTCCTAGCTTAAATCAGGAATAATTAGATACCCTGAACAGACCAATAACTAGCAGAGAGACTGAAATGGTAATTTTTAAATTACCAACAAAAAAACATCCAGGACCAGATGGATTCACAGCAGAATTGTACCAGACATTCAAAGAAGAACTGGTACCAATCCTTTTGACCACTATTCCACAAGACAGAGAAACAAGGAACCCTCCTTAATTCATTCTATGAAGCCAGCATCACCCTAATACCAAAACCAGGAAAAAATATAACCAAATAAGAAAACTACAGACTGAGATCCTTGATGAACACAGATGCTAAACTCCTTAACGAAATAATTGCTAACCAAATCCAACAACGTATCAAAAAGATAATCCACCATGATCAAGTGAGTTTCACAACAGGGATGTAGGAATGGTTTAACATACACAAGTCAATAAATGTGATACACCATATAAACAAAATTAAAGAAAAAAGTCACATGATCATTTCAATAGATGCAGAAAAAGCATTCAACAAAATTCAGCATCCCTTTATGATTAAAACTCTCAGCAAAATCAGCATACAAGGGACATACCTTAATGTAATAAAAGCCATCTATGACAAAACCACAGCCAACATAATACTGAATGGGGAAAAGTGGAAAGCATTCCCTCTGAGAACTGGAAAAAGACAAGAATACCCACTCTTGACACTCCTCTTCAAAATAGTACTGGAAGTCCTAGCCAGATCAATCAGACAAGAGAAAGAAATAAAGGGCATCCAAATCGGTGAAGAGGAAGTCAAACTGTCACTGCTGACTATATGACTGTTTACTACCTTGAAAACCCTAAGGACTCCTCCAGAAAGCTCCTAGAACTGACAAAAGATTCAGCAAAGTTTCCGGATACAAGATTAATATACACAAATCAATAGCTCTTCTATACACCAACAGCGACCAAGCAGAGAATCAAATCAAGAACTCAACCTCTTTTACAATAGCTGCAAATAGAATAAAATACTTAGGAATATACCTAACGAAGAAGTCAAAAGACCTCTACAAGGAAAACTACAAAACACTGCCAAAAGAAGTCATCGATGACACAAACAAATGGAAACACATCTCATGCTCACGGATGGGTAGAATCAGTATTGTGAAAATGACCATAATGCCAAAAGCAATCTACAAATTCAATGCAATCCCCATCAAAATACAACCATTATTCTTCACAGAATTAGAAAAAACAATTCTAAAATTCACATGAAACCAAAAAAGAGCATGCATAGCCAAAGCAAGACTAAGCAGAAAGAATAAATCTGGAGGCATCACACTACCTGATTTCAAACTATACTATAAAGCTATAGTCACCAAAACAGCATGATACTGGTCCAAAAATAGGCACATAGACCAATGGAACAGAATAGAGGACCCAGAAATAAATCTAAATACTTACAGCCAACTGATCTTCGACAAAGCAAACAAAAACATAAAGTGGGGAAAGGACACCTTTTTCAACAAACGGAGATGGGATAATTGGCTAGCCACATGTAGGAGAATGAAACTGGATCCTCATCTCTCACCTTATACAAAAATCAACTCAAGATGGATTAAGGACTTAAACCTAAGACCTGAAACTATAAAAATTCTAGACAGTAACACTGGAAAAACACTTCTAGACATTGGCTTAGGCAAGGATTTCATGACCAAGAATCCAAAAGCAAATGCAATAAAAACAAAGATAAATAGTTGGGACTTAATTAAACTAAAGAACTTTTGTACGGCAAAAGGAACAGTCAGCAGAGTAAACAGACAACCCACAGAATGGGAGAAAATCTTCACAATCTATACATCTGACAAAGGACTAATATCCAGAGTCTACAACAAACTCAAATCAATAACAAAAAAATAACCCTATCAAAAAGTGGGCTAAGGACATGAATAGACAATTATCAAAAGAAGATATACAAATGGCCAACAAACATATGAAAAAATGCTCAACATCACTAACTACCAGGGAAATGCAAATCAAAACCACCGTGTGATACCGCCTCACTCCTGCAAGAATGGCCATAATCAAAAAATAAAAAAACAGTAGATGTTGGCGTGGATGCAGTGATCAGGGAACACTTCTACACTGCTGATAGGAATGTAAACTAGTACAGCCACTGTGGAAAACAGTGTGGAAACTCCTTAAAGAACTAAAAGTAGAACTACCATTTGATCCATCAATCCCATTACTGGGTATCTACCCAAAGGAAAATAAGTCATTATTTGAAAAAGATACCTACGCATGCATGTTTATAGCAGCATTGGGTCAAAAACAATTGCAAAATCATGGAACCAACCCAAATGCCCATCAATCAATGAGTGGATAAAGAAACTGTGGTGTATATATATGATGGAATACTACACAGCCATAAAAAGGAATGAATTAACAGCATTTGCAGTGACCTGGATGAGAATAGAGACTATTATTCTAAGTGAAGTAACTCAGGAATGGAAAACCAAACATCATATATTCTCACTGATATGTGGGAGCTAAGTTATGAGGATGCAGAGGCATAAGAATGATACAATGGACTTTGGGGACTTGGGGGAAAGAGTGGGAGGGGGCAAGGGATAGAAGACTACAAATACGATGCAGTCTATACTGCTCTGGTGACAGCTGCACCAAAATCTCACAAATCACCACTAAAGAACTTGCTCTTATAACCAAATACCACCTGTACCCCAATAACTTATGGAAAAAATAAAAATATAAATATAAAAAATAAATTTTTTAAAAAAATTTAGCTGGGTGTGGTGGCATGTGCCTGTAGTCCCAGCTGCTCAGGAAGCTAAGGTGGAAGGAACATCTGAGCCCAGGAGGTTGGGGCTGCAGTGAGCCATGATCGCACCACTGCACTCCAGCCTGGGTGACAAAGCGAGACCCTGCCTCAAAAAAAAAAAAAAAAAAATATATATATATATATATATATATATATATATATTTATATGTATAACATGTATTATATATATTTTATCTATTATGTATATATTAAAAGTTGTATTAAAACAACTGTTTCTTTTTAAAGTTAAAAATATAATTTTACTTATTTCCTACTTATTACTAACTTGACTTAATAATATCTTAAAAGGAAGAAGATCATTAAACATTCCTTTGGGGGAGACAAATACATCACGTCCCATCCCCCAACTAGGTTGCCTAATCTACTAGGAAGGATGAGAAAGACATTTACTGCAGTAAATGGGAACCCACACTGAAATAAGGTTTTCATTTTTAAAAAAATTACAAGCCCTAAAGTACGTTTCTGGAAACATATCATATTAGCATTTTATGACTGTAGACAATTCAGCTATGTGAACTGAAAGAATTGTACAAATGGGCTCAACAAGAAAAGGAGAAATTTAGGAAAAGTTTTTGTTTGTAGACACAAATAGCGCGCCCTTCTACTTGGCTCCAGTGCCCTTCCACAGAGCAGAGAAGGTCACCATACACTCTCTTTTCTAAACTCTCTGAATGAAAGAGTTAATGGGGAATCTATCTCCCTCTCTCTGCAGACCCTGCTAAGATAAACAGGTGTGAAATACTTCTCTCTTTATACACAGTTCTTAAAAAGGAAAATTTCTTCTTACTCAACTTGACAAATGTCTGTGGGTAGACATTCCAGAGCCTTTATGGGTTTACTAAAACAAACAGAAAAAAAACCCTACCATAATAAAAGGAAAGACATATTTCAAATACCACCCAAGTATTGGTTTCATGTACTGGTGACAAGTACTGGTTTTCACCTACAGAGCAAATACAGTTTTCTCCCCTTTATAATTACCAGATATGGAGAGAGCTATAAACAAAGGCAAAACCCTAAAGCATTATTGCTTAGTAACCAAAAGTTTTATTTGTATTCTTAAAGAATACTAAAGGAAGGTGCCTAGTGCCCAGATAAATTCAAGTTACATTTAACTTAAAATGTCTGCAGTAATTCTTCAGCTACCAATTATGACCTGGAGAAACTCTGAAGTAGAATTCATGTTTACTTATACCACATATCTGCTGAGCTTCATGATAGCAAATAAACTGGGAGAAAGAAAAACGTAAGTAAGGAGATTAAAATTCTGGGCCATCAATGACATTCTAGGAGAGTTGAAGCAGAAAATATCAAAAGCATATGAGTGTACTTTCAAGGTACTTTGCATGATTGAAAACTCAACAGAGGGGTGAATTGCCAATCTGTACAAAACAGACCAATTATAAAGATGTTTTTACTGTCTCTGTCCCACAAGTAAGATTCCATGCCTTTGGTTAGTTTTGTTGTTTTGTTCTGATTATAAGAATAGAATGTGCTCACTGTTGCTGATTTGCATTGCCATACACAACTCTTAATACGTATGCACATACACTTTTCCAATTATTTGCTTACAACAAATTCCTAAAAGTGAGGATGATAGGTCAAAGGCATTTCATTTCAAAACTTGTCAATCTTTCAAACTGTCTTCTGGAAGGCTTACCATTTTAGACTTCCACCAAGAAAGTGTTATGCCCATCATCCCATTCCCTCACCAGCTATAAGTGTTTCAGTCCTTCTCATTTCTACCAATCTTATACATGGAAAAAGACCTCCAAATTGTTCTATGATGCAATCACAATGATCTAATATAACAATGATTCCTAAGTGAGAGATTTCAATTTCCAGAGGACAAGAATGTGTGTAGTTAAAAAGATATTTTTAAAAATCCCAGTTTATAACACAAAATAAAGTAAGTAAATGACAAAACATTGTTGTCTGGTGAGAAAAATTTTTTAAAAAGGATGAGAAACCACCATAGAGAACAAACATTTTAAAAGTTTGGGAAACATTACACTCTAGGATGATGTAAATAGCTAGTTATCTATAAGTCTTAAAAAGCAAGTTATGCTGAAATAGTGCGAACAAGCCACAGGGGAGTGGAGAAATCTCAAATATGTTCTGACTGTCTGCTGCTGAAATCACAGCACTAACTGCCACAGGTACACGCACTGAGAGCTGAGTAGCAGCCAGGCATGGTGCTGGGTGTACTTACCCAGATTACCTCATGTGGTCCTCACAATAGCCTTATGAAGTGAACTCTATTATTATCTGTGTTTTATAAAAGAGGAAACGAAGGCTTGGTGCAGTCACTTTCCCATAAATCTAATAAGCAGTGGAGACAGCATCCAAATCTACACCTGTCTCACGCTAAAGCCCAGGCTCTTAAACACGAAGCCATATTGCTTCCTAGGAATTTATGCCTCCATTTGCAGCCCAAGGCAGAAGACGTTATTTAAAACACACATTTTATTTTAAAACATGTAAACAGGCCAGGCATGGTGGCTCACACCTGTAATACCAGCACATTGGGAGCCCAAGGCGGGCATTTCACCTGAGGTCAGTTCGAGAACAACCTGGTCAACACAGGGAAACCCTGTCTCTACAAAAACACAAAAATTAGCCAGGCTTGGTGGTCCTTGTCTGTAGTTGCAGCTACTCAGGAGGCTGAGGAACAAGGATGGTTTGAGCCTGGGAGGCAGAGGCTGCAGTGTACCAAGATCTGTACTCCAGCCTGGGTGACAGAGCCAGACCCTGTCTCAAACAAAAACAAAAACAAAAACAAAAGCAAACACAAACAAACAAAAAAACCAACCAACCAAACAAAAAACATATAAATGAAAACCCATTCTACAGTTTTCATGAATATTTTCACTGCCATCTTTGTCAATAGATTGATTTCCCATTAAGGACATGCTGGCAAGAAGTTTTTACTGGTTTTAGGTTTCCCAGTTTCTCAATAATTATCTTGTCCTCAGACATTTATCTGCACAGAGTCACTGACTAATTCCAGATTACACAAATCGCCCTACCAGAAGTTAAGGTGAGTCTGTGGAAAATCCCTTCTGTCATTAAACAGATTTTCACAGGAAATATGCTCCTCTCCAGGTCCAACTCCTGAGGCCAGAGGAGGCCTAAGGCTACCCTTCCTCCCCTGGCAGCCAGGTCATGACCACCCACCCTGAATACTCCAGGACTAGGCTCTGAGTGCCCTTATCCCTGTACAGGTCAGCACAGGACAACCGGCTCCTGCTGCCCCCTCACCTCTCATGCCAGTTCCTACAGGACTGCATGTATTCTAGCTGGACCCTCCTCCCATCTCTCCTCAACTCCTGAAACGCTTGCACAAAGCCCCTCTATCCTGAACCTCTTCTCTAAACCTTCCCTTGCCTCCTCTGTCTGGAGCCTGGCCCTCCCCGGCAGCCCTTGCAATAGCTGCTGTTCTGTCTCTTGGCCCTTTCTCTGCAGAGCCTGGTGAGGAGCCCCTCATTAGCACCTCCAGACAGTACTCTTTCCTACCACCTCCCAAGAGTTGAATCTTCTGTCATGAGATTGCATCATTCATGAACCTTCATTGTTGCCATCATGTACAAATCCCTAGTTCACTCCCCTATTTCTAATTCTGGACTCTCTGTTCTGTTCCACTAGTCTGTCTATACACAAATACCACACTATCTTGACTACTGTAGCTTTATGGTAAGGAATTAAATAAGTTTGTAGTACAAGTTCTCCATCATTACTCTCCGTTTTCATTTTTCATTACTCCAGGTCCTCTTTACTGCCATATGTTTACAATCTGCTTATCAATTTCTACAAAAAAATTTTAAAAACTGGCTGTGTTATGATTTGGGATTATATTGAATCTTCAAATCAATTTTGGGGGAACTGATATCTGAATAAAAATATTCCAACCCATAAATGTAGGATATATTTCCTTTTTAAATGTATTCACTAATTTCTCACAGCAATGTCAATGTCTTATAGTTTTCAGTGTAAAGATCTTACACAGACTTTTGTTAAATTTATCCTTCAGCATTTCATTTTTCTATAAATAGAACTCTGTTTTAAAAATTATAGTACATAACATAAAACTTACCAATTAAACCATTTTAAGCGCATAATTCAGGGGCGTTAATCACATTCACAATGTTGTGCAACTCTCATCATTATTTATTACCAGAATGTTTCCATCATCTCAAATAAAAATTCTATACCTATCAAACAATAATTCCCCACTCTCCCTCTCCCAGCCCCTGGTAATCTCTATTCTACTTTTTGTCTCTGAATATTGCCTATTCTAGGTACCTCATATAAGTGGTATTGTACAATATTGGTCCTTTTGTGTTAGGCCTATTTTTACTTAGCATACATTTTCAAGATTCATCAATGTTGTAGCATAGATCAGAACTGTATTCCTTCTTAAGGTTGAATAATAAATATTGTTTATCTGTTCATCTGTTGATGGACATTTAGGTTGCTTCCAAGTATTTCATATTTTTATTGCACTGTAAATGGTATTTAGATGGCAGATTCTAATTGTTCGCTGTTTGTATCAAAAAAGAACTCGACCTGCTCACAAACCTGTTCCTCTCTTGATTTCCCTTACCCTACGCACACCCTTCCATATCCTCAGTGCAAAACCTCTGAGACGTCCTTGATTATTTTCACAGCCTATGTCCAATCAGTGAGCAAATCTGGTTAACTCGACCCCAAATTCAACCACTTCTCACTGCCTCCACTGCAACCTTCCTGGCCCGAGACACAAGCATCTCTCACTGAGATTACTGCAATACAGCTATAACTGGTCCCCTGTCTCTGTCCTATGTAGTCTCTTTTCAACAGAGTTTCCAGAGTGGCCATGTGAAAATGTAAATCAAATCATTTCGTATCATTACTCAAAAGCATTCAACTGCTCACCATTTCCTTCCAATTTAGGTCGGAAGCTCTTATAATTGCCTGCATGGTCCAAGACCATTTGGCCTCATTGCCTCTCTGGCCTAACCTCCTGTTTCTCCTCCCTCACGCACTCCACTGCAGCTACCATGGCCGCCTTACTATTTCTCCAACACATCACGCATGCTCCCACCTGCCATGGGCCTGTCTCTGGAATGTTTTATCCCACATGCATGGTTCCCTCCCTTAATTCAAGTTTTTACTCAATGTCACCTTCTCAGTGAGGCCTACCCTGACCAACTCATTGAAATTTGAACCCTAGCCCCTCTGGCACTCCAGATCTCCCTTACTCTGCCCTATTTTCCCCTTATATTAATTAAAATAAACTTTTAATTCTGGAATAATTCTAGGTTCACAGAAAGGTTGCAAAGATGGTACAGACAGTTCCTCTCGCCTTGTTTCCCCTCATGTTAACATGCTGCATCACCAGGGTATATTTGTCAAAGCTAAGAAGCCAACACTGCCACATGACTATGAACTCAACTCCAGGCTTTATTGACATTTCACTATTTTTTCCACCAACATCTTTTTTTTTCTGTTCTAGAATCCAATTCGGGATACCACATTGTGTACAATCATCACATCTCCTTATCTCTCATGGTCTGTGACAGTTTCTCAGCCTTTCCTTGTTTCCCAAAACCTCAAAGACTTGAGGAGCACTGGGGCCAGGTATTTTGTAGACTGTCTATCAGCTTTGGTTTGCCTGATATTTTCCTCATGACTAGACTGGGGTTATGAGTTTAGGGGAAGAAAACCTCCGGGGTAAAATGCTTTTCTCACCATATCATATGTGGGATACACGTTATCAACCTGACTAATCACTAGTGGTGTTAGCCCTCATCACTTGGTTAAGGAGGCGTCTGTCAGGTTAGCCTACTGTAAAGTTACTAAGTATTCCTGTTCTATACTTGAATCTTTGGAAATGAATCACTAAATTCAGCCTCTAGCCCTGGCAGGTATAGGTCTTATATTTTCTTATGTGTTGACATACCATTTATTTTCTTATTCCCCACATTTCAAGGTAAACTCTAAAAAACATGAATCCTTGTATCTTTTATTTACCAATGTAGTTCCAGTATCTAGAGTAGTACCTAGCGTGTAATAAATACTCAATATTTGTTGGATGGCTGAATTACAGAAAAGAAAGTTACTTCAGAATCTGTTCAGGTCACAGTTTCCTAGGGTCAAGTATGCACCTCCCCACCTAGAAAAATATGTGTTCAGGAAGCAAATCAGGTATGTTTTGTACTTCAAGGTATTATCCACATGTAAAGTTACCTCTTTCAGTGGTATCTGCAGTTTTATTGGGAAACAGCCTTAAAGAATAAAGTTACAAGATAAGATTTGAGGTGTTAGCAGTAGGCTTGAATTTATGTAAAGTGCTTAGAATAGTAGCTGTAAATAACAGCAACTAAAGAAACATTAATTTTCTTCTATTTCCTCACCTTACATTTAGGTGAGAGCAATTTCGGAGATACAGAGGGCCTTCCTGGAACTTCAAAACATGCTTATTTTATCTGCTAATAATCTTAAATCCTTTTTGAAACAAGTCCAGAGTATAACTTTTTAACACTCTATACTCCCAAGTCCATTTAATATTAATTAATTTGATCTCTTCTTAAAATCTGCTCTTGGTCTGATCAACACTCGAGGTCAGTATATCCAGAATCAGGATTTCCCACAGAGCCTCACTGGTCTGAGAGAGGTGTCCTGGCCTTACTACAATCCCCAGGCTTCTTTGCACAGAAGGTTTTTCCCATGGAAGAATGCAAGCCACACTTAGAGGCCTAGGCTTTACTGTGTAGTTAAAAAGACATCCTGAGGTTTTAGGGAGAAAAAGTCCCTCACTTTCACAACTTTAAAGATTTGTTCAGCAGCGGATGCTCACTAAACTTTGCATTATATTTTAAAATACCCACCAAGTGATTGAAATAAAAATGAGTATATATTTCTTTTTCTTTCCTTTTTTTTTCTTTTTTTGAGATGGAGTTTTGCTCTTGCTGTCCAGGCTAGATTGCAACGGTGCGATCTCGGCTCACTGCAACCTCTAATTCCTGGTTTCAAGCGATTCTCCTCCCTCAGCCTCCCGAGTATCTGGGATTACAGGCACCAGCTAATTTTTGTATTTTTAGTAGAGATGGGATTTCAACATGTTGGCCAGGCTGGTCTCGAACTCCTGACCTCAGGTGATCTGCCCGCCTATGAGTATATGTTTCTTAAGGCAGATTCTATGTTCCAATAATGGAAGCAATTCAGTTTCCCACTAAAGGAAGCACTGCTCGGCATGTTTTTAAAATGCCGTGAGATCAGCTGATTTTGTACATTACTTGCTGAATACGATCTCTGGAAAGCAGGGCTGCCATACAGTCTCCTCCCTCTTTAACAAACATTTTCATACTTACCAGTGCTGCTTCTCTAATGCAACGAATTCTGCCAAGCATTATTTTCCTGAAGAACAGTATCAGGGATAAGAGTAATATTTTCAAGTCATTAAAATTCTGGCAGTCTCATTTCATTTAGGACACCTTAATTTTTCTCAGGTCATGAATCAGTGAACATCTGATATTAGCAGGGCTAAGAAAAAGCATCTTAGATTCCTTTTGGGAAATATGTTCAAAAACAAACCAGATAAGAACCATGGCCAGGAAAATATCCTTTCTAGCTGCTATAGAACAGAACCCTTCATTCAAAGACAAAGTAATTTACTAAGAACTCAAAAAATCAGCCAAACACGGAGAAGAAAAGGCTATAAAGTAGGCTAGGAATGGCAAGCTTTATTCTTTTCTGAAGATTCAGCAGTAGTGAAACCTTTCTGTAAATCTTACAAAGAAGAGAAAGTTGAGACGTGATCATTATGTTTATTATTCTGTTCACTTACATCCTATCCATTATTGATTGCTTATTGTGGACCAGGTACTGTGTAGAGTCCAGAAAGTGCAAAGATCAGTAAGGTACAGATGCCATCCTCTAGAAGCTGATACATGGAAGAAGGTAAGATTTGTTGTATACAGCCCCGGAGGCAGGGACCAGGATCAATGGCTGGAAGTTACATTATAAAGGACTTTCTAAGAAACTGTTCCAAACTAGAGCAGCCTGCATCTCATATGTCATCGGTGGCAGTGTTCAAACAGAAACTGGACGTCCTAATCGGGAGTACGAGTCAAGCATCAGTGAAAAAAAATTGATAACATGGCCTCTATTTTTGGGTAATTTCATGTCAGTGACTTCCTGTCTCCACTACAGAACAGAGAAGAAAATTCTAGGTACTTTTAAAATATTCAAGTGAGATAATTCTATTTTTGAAGACTAAGAGACAGTCATACCAATTTTGAAACTATCTGAAATACTTATGGGCTGCTTTTTCCCGCCTCCAATTTTTCCATTTCTCAATTCTCTATATTAGGCTTTGAGTTTCTCAGGAATTGAATTCATGCTGTATACTATTTTTCTTCTAACAGCAAGAGCCGAGCTTTGTATAACATCAGCTACTCAGGCTATAACATTTTTACTGAAATACATTAATTGGTTTTACTTCAGCATAACATTTTGAGCATGGCTATAGAACAAATATTAACTAACTGAAATGTTTATTGCTCAATAAGCTGAGATCAATAAGACTTTAATGAAAAGGTGAAATAACAGTTGCAATGTTTCTCATAAGGCAAACCGAAAATAACCTCCACATACAGTTAAATATGTAATCTAACAAAGCTTTGAAAGGATTTTTTAAATTTTA
The DNA here is from genome assembly GCF_003255815.1 of Theropithecus gelada. Lineage (NCBI taxonomy): Eukaryota > Metazoa > Chordata > Mammalia > Primates > Cercopithecidae > Theropithecus > Theropithecus gelada. Next base: position 49,477,835 of record NC_037680.1, on the reverse strand, counting down.
AAAGACTAAGAAGCAAAAATGAGAAAGATTAGGGGCTTTGGCTTGCAAATAAAACATTTTTATGGTCATACTAATCATCTAAAAAAAATCAGTTGTGTTTTCTTAGTGTAACTACATTTCACATAACATAGTAAGAACATTAGTTATAATTCAGGTAATTTTCTAAACTCCTCTTGGTCCCAGGAGAAGCCTTTCTGGTGGCTCTTCCTCACTGACCTCTCTCCTAAGGTTTGAGTTATCTTCAGACATATCAGTAAAACATGTTACTCATTTAATACATTTATTTGTTCAACATGTGTCCAATTTCCTCTGCTGCCTTTATAGCAGTTCACCTTGGAGTGTCTTAGATTACAAGCTCCCAGTAACAGAAATGTCTGGTAGAAAAGAGCAGAGTGATGGATGGCTGTTCAATATACACTTCTGGATGATGACTATGTTAATTATCAAATAAAACGATCCATTATTTTAAATTGCTTACTCTCTAATTCAAAATGATGATTTATATACATAGCACAATGTTAAAGCACTGCACAGTGACATGTTTAAAATTCCTTAAGCAGAAATGGCATGCCTGTCTAAAAGGCACAAAAGCAAGGGCATTTATAAAAACCAGACATCAGGAACCCTAGAGCAAGGGCAATACCTAAGAGTTTGTTACTATGTAGGTGAATGCAAGTATGTTACTGTACTTACAGTGACACGGTAAAGACACACCAGTTCTACCCTCTTCACAGCTCAAAGCAGAGTAAATGAAAATGTAGGTATGTCAATATGAGATACCTTTCCTAGATGAACAAGAATGAGAGGGATGTCCACTGCGACACAATACCAGGTAACAAGGAACAAATACTTCAATGTTCACTAGGAGCAAAGCACAATGGCAGGTGTTGTGTGGCTGGCAAGGAAGACCCACGTGAACGATGCTGTTTATATTAGGCAGGCTGCTTAATTTCCCTGAGCCTTAGTTTCCATCGAATGCAGATTATAATCGTATAAAGTGACTGTGAAGAAGAAGAGGGCAATGGTATAAAGCCCTTCACCAAATTCAGGCTCACAGCGGTAGCCGTACGTGGTAGAGTGATCATGACCTGTTTGGTGACAGCGTCAGCTACAAAGACAGTCCTGCCCTCAGAGAGCTCACGACAGGACATCAAACACACCACACATGTACTTGCCTGTGGTATTCACACCGAGCCTTGCCAGGTTGTCTTTGCTGCTAACTGTATTTGTGGCATCTGATCCCTTCTCAGCATGAGGCCTAGATATCAACTAATTAACATTTTCACAAAAGATGACATCTAGCTGCTCTTCTGACTGTGGGGTACAGTTGTAAAGATGCGAGTGATAGTTAACAGTTATCCAAGTCTTCCTATGAGTCAAGCACTCTTCTACATACATTTCACATGCACGATCTCACTCAGTCCTCTCGATAAGTCTATGATGTGGGTACTATTATTAGCCCTGCTTTTCAGATGAGAAGACATAGCATGTTCACATGAAAAATTCAGTGACAATTTCTCACTGGAATGCAGAGTCACAGGCAGTTTTAACCATCGGTCAAATTAGTACTATGGGTATTACGTGGTATAAATTCAGAAAAGAAAAAGAAAATATGCTTGTATGACTGAGAATGCTTCATAGAGAAGGAAATAATTATAGCTGAAGAATGGGTAGGATCTGCCCAGACAGGGAAGACAAAGGTATTACAAGTGAAGGAAAGAATGTGAACAAGGCTACAGAAATTTAAAAAGTAATACAGAAGAACAGTTGGACAGGAGTGGAGAGATTGTGTCAGAAAATTTAAAAAGACAAAATAAAACAGCTGAGTGAGAGGGCTTGCACCTGTAATCTCAGCCACTTGGGAGACTGAGCTGGGAGGATGGCTTGAGCCCAGGAGTTTGAGGCTAGAGTGAGCTCACTATACTCCAGCCTGGGGGACAGAGGGAGACCCTGTCTCAAAAAAAAACAAAAAACAAAAAACAAAAACAAACAAACAAACAAAAAACAACAGAAGGAAGGAGGGAGGGAGGGAGGGAAGGAAAAAAAGGCTGGAAAGTCAGATTAGTACCAGTGTGAGAAGGGGCTGGAATTTGACAGTATTTGCCTGAGGTTTCGTGTACATTTGCCATTCCTAAGTCAGCCTTTGGTTCATTATGTGCATAGGTGGTCATCTACATGGGTGAAGTTAAGAGCCTAAAGGCCTCTAAGAGCGAAAACCTCTCCGCCACCTTTTGACAAGGTACCCAAAATTCCAAACTAAAGTTATGCTGTCTATATTTAGAATATGATTGACTAGGTACAATATAAGTAGTGGTTCTCAAACTCTAGTGGACATCAGAAACAACTAGAAAGCTGGTTAAAACACAGATTGCTGGGCGCTACCTCCCAGTTTCTGACTCATTTGGCATGGGGTGAGGCCCAAGAATTTGTATTTCTAACAAATTCCCAGGTGATGCTTAATGCTGCTGGTCCAGGGACCACACTTGGAGAACCACTGACCTAAAAGGATAAAATCCAGAATGAGTAAATTCTAACTGTGGAGAGAAAAATTTTATATGAGATTATTTATTTTAATAACTCACAAAGGGACTCCTGAGTGAAGGGGAAGAGACTAGGCATGTGGAGATGCTATAACAAATATTCTTCAGCCATAAATGGGTACATTTGAAAGTACAGGTTGAGTATCTCTTTCCCAAAATGCCTGGGACCAGAAGTATTTGGATTTTATCAGATTTTGGAATATTTGCATATATACAATGAGATATCTTGGGGATGGGACCCAAGGCTAAACATGAAATCATTTATGTTTCATCTATGTCTTATACCTGGAGGTAATTTTATACAATACTTTAAATAATGCTGGGCATGAAACAAAGTTTTGACTGCGACCTGTCACGTGAGGTCAGGTGTGAAATTTTCCACTTGTGGTGTCACATCTACTCTCAAAAAGTTTGAGATTTTGGAGCCTTTTGAATTTCAGATTTTCAGATTAGGGATGCTCAACTTGTACCAACTTAAAACATTAGCTCTGGTATAGTTAAGAAAGCTCTCTCCATGCTTAAAAATACCAGTGGCCACTCTTGAGCACCACTTTGGACAAGTTATTACAGAAACTATGCCAGAACTCAATAGCAGTTGTCAAATATCTAAGATACTTAATTTTTATTTGTATTGGTCCTATCAATACACTTAAATATTGAGAGGATTTACAAGGAAAGTAAATGTGGCATTATTCTTGTTATTGTGTTTGGGGCAGGGGGAAATATTTAAAATAGCACTTACAATTAAAACAAATGTAAAGAATTTATTAATAAAAAGCAATAGAACTGCATAGAAAAGAAGCATCTCCTTCCCATGAGCTAATAAAGTGATAACATTTAGCCTTCCATAAATCACTAAACAATACCATATTAACTGAGTATAATAAAAGCTTTTTATTTTTTGCTCTTGGTTCTCTGTCAATTTCAACATTACACTTCCTATTTCAAACAGATATTTTCCCCTTTATATAAAAATTATTGATAGTTCCTGTTATTATAACCAGTTTGACACACTGATCTTCTCTCCTTATCTATAAATATTTATAATGTGGAATACATTTGAAACTTGAATTTATCTGGCTTCCAACATTTCTAAAGCAGTGAAATTTGGTAGGATGCTTTTACTTTTAAAATAAGGGTAATGGTGTCTTACAAAAGCCAAGACAGATGAAGAAAAGGCCTTGTATATTACCTCTTAAGGATTCTATTTCCCTTTGATTCTTTTGAGAAAATAAAAAGGAATTGTGTTTCTTTCGTATCTCATACTTAAATGTGGTTTCCTAATATCAATTGACAATCAACAGATTGCAAGTTAACATAAAGGCTGTCAGGTTCCCATCTTTTCCAGACAGAAAAAAAATACTATGTACAGACATATCTTGTTCAATGTATTATCAAATATACCACAAGAGCACAATTAAGTTGCTGTGATAAATTATGTTTTGTTTTTGTTTTTGTTTTGTTTTTGAAACGGAGTCTCACTCTGTCACCCAGGCTGGAATGCACCGGCACCATCTCAGCTCACTACAACCTCCGCTTCCTGGGTTTAAGCAATTCTCCTGCCTAGCCTCCTGAGTAGCTGGGACTACAGGCGCCCACCACCAGGCCTGGCTAATTTTTGTATTTTCAGTAGAGACAGGGTTTCAATCTCTTGACCTTGTGATCCGCCCGCCTCGGCCTCCCAAATTGTTGGGATTACAGGCATGAGCCACTGCGCCAGGCCAATTAATTGTTTTCAAAAGTTAACATTCAAGCTGATGAACTCTGTCATGTTGGGAGTGTTCTCCTCTGGGCAGCAGATGTAAATAGGACATTGCGGTCACAATGTCTTTCAGTGCCACTTCTACTCGTCCCTCAAATTTCTGCCTAAGCAGTTCAATTTGATCCCAGCTCATCTGGAATTCATCAAAAAGATACAACAGTGGCTTCCTTTCTTACCTTTGGTGTATATGCTTAAGATCATATGATTTTCTCCTATTGCAAACACTTTTAAAAACAGAAATAAATAGTACACTGTAAGTAAATCTGCAAATAATGTAAACAAGCTAAACTGAGGTCTTGCACTGCTATGGAAAAGCAATATGAAAGTAAACATTAAACACTTTACAGCTGCATATTGAGAGTGGAAAATTAGTGTTGTGTGATATGCTAAAGAGGTTTACAAAACTCAATTCACTAGATTGGCCAGGCGTGGTGGCTCACGCCTGTAATCCCAGCACTTTGGGAGGCCGAGGTGGGCGGATCACGAGGTCAGGAGATCGAGACCATCCTGGCTAATATGATGAAATCTCGTTTCTACTAAAACTACAAAAAATTACCGAGGCATGGTAGCAAGTGCCTGTAGTCCCAGCTACTCAGGAGGCTGAGGCAGGAGAATCGCTTGAACCCGGGAGGCAAAGGCTGCAGTGAGCAGAGATCGTACCACTGTACTCCAGCCTGGGCAACAGAGCAAGACCCCATGTCAAAAAAAATAAAAAAAAAAGAAAGAAAGTGATATAGATTGTCACAGTTATACGTCTTTAAATTGAATTTTTCTGATTATAAAAGTAAATAAGTGGGTCATGTGGTATTTACATTTCTCAAAACTTGAGGTAAATTTTACCCCAGAAGAAAACAAAACTGAAAACACACACTGAACTCTAGTAAAAATATACACAATGAAGTGTTTAAGAAGGAGCACATTGATGCCTGCAACTTATTTGAAATATATCAAAAATGAATTAATAAATGGAAGGTTAGACAGCTGCATACACATCTTATAAAGCAAGTATTTATATTAATGATAGGCACTAGATGGTAGGTATGCAAATATTTACAAAACTTTTTCACCTTTATGTTTGAAATTTTTCACGATAAAATGCTGCGGGGAAAAGAAATGTAAAATCATCATAGGAAAATATGAAAAACAAAGTACAGTATAGGAAAAATAAAAGCACTATACAGACATAAAACCTACACCTGGGATCATATTGTATATAATGTTTTGTAACTTCCTTTCACCACTTAGCACTATACAATGAGCATTTTCCTTGCTTTCTAAATGTTCTTCCAAATGGAAGAGAAATCAATTACATGCTGCAACATAGTTTGTAACTTCCAATTCCTCCTTGTTATACATCTGAGAAGAATCCTATAATTATATCCATCTTTCTGCACATCTCTGATTATTTCCTTAGGATAAAGTCCCAGAGTAAGATTCCTGGCCCAAAGAAGTAAACATTTTAAGATTCTTGATACATTTTGCTAAACTCTTCTCCAGAAAGGTTTACCAATTTACATTCCTAATAGCAGTGTATCACAGATGCTAGCTAACCAGACCCATGAGTTTACATTTCAAATTAAATGCTTTCATAAATAAAATTTCTCTATAATTTCTGCCAAAAAGACAATGTTCTTTTTAAAAAAGTCTAAAGTAAACAATCCTAGTACCCAAATCTTGGCTCCTAAATAATATACTCCAAAATCAGGTCTATTGACTCAGGGCTTCTTGAAAACATGGCTGACTCCAGGAATGAGACAGGAAGTAAATGAGCCTAGTACATCTTTTTGTGCCTGAAGTAAGAAAATCATCAAAAAATGTTGGTGACATGTCAAAAGGACACAAGAGTCAGCTGGAAAGAGCTCTTATTTGCGAAATTTGGGATAAGTTAAGCATGAAAATGAATAACACTAATGGATTATAACATTCTGCATTCCAAAAAGTCTTTAAGTATACAATCAAACAATAACTACACAAATGGATGGATGAATAAAGGATGAAAGGAAAAAAGAAGGGCAAACTCACTTATACTAGAACTTTTTACTTTCTGCACAGTAAACTATCATAATACTATTTGATCCAAACAAGAATCATCAATGGCTGCTAAAATCATTAGTAAATGTTTGCTGAGGAAAGATGTTTACTTAGCTTCAAAGTATCTACCAATAGCTTAATTATTAATTACAAAGGAAAAATAGGTATTTTCTTTTACTGTGGAGAAATTGGGTAAACCCCTCTTAACTAAGGATTCAAAACTAACATCACCAATAATGAGACTAACCAACATCACAAGACACCCATTAAGACACACCAAGGACACATGACCTATGTAGTTTTCCTCCCAAAACTACATAAACTCTGACTAGGCTGGGGGCTGGAGGAGGAAATCACCCCCCCAAATGAGAGATATTCTACAAAACAATTGTCCTATACTCTTCCAAAATGTCTACATCTTAAAAGACAGAGAAAGGCAGAGAAACGGTTCTGGATTAAGCCAGGCTAAACAGACATGTTGATGACATGCAATATATGATCCTGGATTGGATCCTGGGTTGGAAAAATTGCCATCAAAAGCTCGCATTGCAAAAGTTGGCAAAATGTGAATATAGACTGTATAACAAATAACATTACTGCTATCATTGTTAAATTTTTTGAATTTGTTAATTGTACTGTGGTTGTGTTTTGGGAGATGCTGAAGTATTTAGGGATAAAGGTACATAGCATCTATAATGTACTCTCATGGTTCAGCAAAAATCATACTATATATGAATACATGTAAATCAATAATGAATAGAGAAAAAGCAAATGTAAAACGTTACTAAATGGTGAGTCTAGGGGAAGAATATAATGTACTAGAGTTCATGGTCGTATTCTTTTAATTGTTCTCTAGGTTTAAAATTTTTTTTAAAAAAGTTTTAAAGAGCGACAGAGATTTTAAGTAAATACAGTCTTTTTTGTTTTTAAATAAAGTAATATTAGAACCACTAAAACAGAGAAAAGTAGTACATACTCATCACACTAGAGGTCTGCAAATAAAGTGAAAGTAAATAGTCTTCCTTTCTTCACTCACATAAACAAAGTTAGAGTTTGGTATATATTTTCTCCACATTTTGCTAAGTTTATAGAACATATATTTAGTCTAATATTAAGTAATTCTTAAAGAGTCACATGAAATGAGCAGAAAACATTTTATTAAGTGTTCCATTGCCTCTAAAACTCATTGGCAAAAAACAACCAAGTGACGTGGAACTGGATCTCTAAATTTGGAAAAAATCCAGGGCTTATTACCTTTATCTTATCACTTAGAAAACACTTAACCAGAAGCCAACACACATTTCATAAAGCATAACAATTATTTACATAAGAAATGTATATTTCCTTGTTAGTAACTGTCAACTCCTCGCCATAACATTTTACGTCTTAAACTCATGTTGTTTTAGTACAAATGGGATCCTTTGCCATAATTTACTGTGTCTCTTTATCACTCATAATCACTGACTAAGCCCCAAAGCAAAAGTGGAGGTTTTGTTTTTCCTACTTTAAGGTTTATGAGTTATGCTCTTACAGTTTACTGGAATCAACTGAATTTTTGAATTATCTACATTCATGTTAAATACCTGCACAAAAGCAGGATTTGGCAGTTTCCAATTCCTGCTTTCACTCCTGTACTTTCCTATGTCATTTTCCTGGCTCTCCCAAGAATAGAAGAAAAGGTATTATGTAGGTATACTTGGGTAGGGGGGAGTGGAGTAAATGGGTTACAATTAATATTTTCCTATCAAAATCTGTTTCATGTCTCATAAAATCTTTCTCACACCGAACAATCATATAAGAACATGTTCCTTTTACTAAAGTTGTATAATCTAAAGCTTAAAATATTAGCATATATATAAATAACTGACTATAAATGGATGGAGCAGGTTTAGTTTTCTCTTCGTACCTGGTCAATTAGAGGTTTCAAAGTTAGAAACTAAAGAACAGGGTTCTAGCCTCCTGGATTTCATTTGCCCCTCCTGGGGCAGCTTAATACATTTCACGATCTATAAAACGCAATCTATAAAGCTCTATTTCCCAATCTATAAAACGGGGACAATAATGCTTCCTATAAAGGACTTAATGAATTGATCAGCTAAAAGGGCTAGATTCAGTGAAAGGTAAGACATGGATTTCGTACTTGGCTACTATAAAAAATTTTTGCTGATTGAGAAATGGGGGCAAGGGAAAGTGACTTTCTTATACCCAGTACCCTTCTGTTTTGTGTACGGATGGGCTTTAAAAGCTCTCATTTCTTAATACCTTCCAAAAACCTATAGATACACCAAGGTAGAGATATCTCAGTCCTTCTAACCTGACTTCAACAATTGGAAACACAGCTGGTGATCACACAATTACATAGCACTGCTGGGAGGAAACCCACAAAGTGCTACCATTTGGGTTTCCTTCTCTAATCAATTGCTATGGTTCACCGGCAGCAGTTAATGAAAAAAATGAAATCATTCAGGGAGATTCAAGGATATTTATGGGAAAGTTCACTTTAAAAAGATATTGAACAATAATTAGCCAAAACAGGACATAAATAGAAACGACCAAAACCAGCTCCAGAGGGTCGCTACTGAAGTTATCAATGCTGCTGAGTCCCTGCAGGTCAGCTCTGTAATTAGTTTTATTCTCACAGTACCAAACTGAATGTGACAACCATGTTATATCTCATTCCTGATAAGGATGAAAGTTCTAAGAGCTCTGAGCTCATCTAGGACCAGCATAAATCCCAGGCTCCAAAAGCCAAGACCCTTTTCTGATTTTACTAGCAGGGCAGCTCTCTGTCTGGCACTTATTACTTCTATATAATACAAAGCCCATCACTGTTAGCCTTAAGTAGAGGTGAAATCCAAGAAACAGGTACTGCATATTTCAGTTAAAAAAAAAATGTGCCTTTTATCTTTTAAAAGACAATTGCTGATGACCAGAAGTTCAAGCAGAGAAAATGGAAAGGGTATAAAAACTTTACACATTACTCTTTACCGACCCCTCTTGGCTGCCCTAGGGAAGAGAAACGTTTGAACCCTGGGAAGGTCTGAAATCTCACCTCTGCCTCCAGGAGAGCTCAGAGAACATTCGGTCTTTCACGCCCTGGAAAGAAATCCTCTTACTTCAGCTGACCCCTAGTAGAACTCAACCCTAAAGCACACGCTGCAATAATTTCTATTTATGGGGCTCCCAGAATGGAAATTGGGAACAGCCTCATGGATCAGCCCCAAAGGCCTTGCAAGATCCGTTGCAACCCTGTGACCCTCTAACTCGAGGTTGAAAAAGTTTACATAAGTGGTATCGTGACTGTTTCTGTCAGCTGGAAAAGACCTTACCTCTTTCTCTATTTTGAGGAGCTTCTTTACAGCCACCTCCTTGTCCTGTGATATCCATTTGGCTCGATAAACACTCCCGAAACTTCCTCCACCGCAGTTTTCAAAAAACTGCAAGTCATCAAATTTAATTTGCACAAAGGAGGCACCGAGAGACGACATCTCATAATGACAAAGTATTATACTTCCACAAAATCTGCAGAAAGAGAGAAAAAGAAAAGCTGAATTACAAATATATTAGGCTAAATCCTCTGAATCCTACTTTAGATAATATATCACGAATGAGTCCTGTGAAACTTCCAGAAAGTCATGGTGACTTAGGAAGAAGAAAAGCAAGATTATAAACAAATCGAAATGAAAACACTCACCCTGGCAGCCCACGCAAAATTCAACAACAACCTGCCCAGACTTTGAAACACAGCTGTCCACAGAGAAATGGCTCAGATTTCCCCCTGACAAAACCTGCAGCAGCACTTCCTACCCATCCCGAGGAGCTCTGCCGAAAGGCTACTGTGTCACCAGGTCTCCTATCAGGAAGCCCTGACAGGCGGGAAGCATGCTTTCCACAGCAAGCTTGCATAGCTCCCCTGGCATCTAAGGCATGCCACCTCTCCACGCTGCGCTCACTTCACACAAAATATACACAGCCTAAGCCGCTGAGCATCCTGGTACACGGACAGCCAAAAGGTTGCAAACTGAACACACAATCAATGTTTAGACTCCAAAAACACACTTTCAACTTAGGGATAACAGAAAAGCTGGTCAAGTGTTTGCCAGAAGTGGCTCCCTGGACTGTATATTGTAACAAAACTTAAAGAGTAGAAAAATTTGCCCTTGATTACAATATATTAAGTCATCCAAAGAATACTGCCAAGGATGTTAAAAAATATTATGCTTGTTTCCAGAGAAACGTATTACCCCTCCCAGAGATTATTCTAGTGATCTTTCCTACGGTCTAAAGAGTTTTACTATTCTCCAGGTAAGTGGCCATTCTTAACACCCTATGCCAAACCATAGATTAATGAGACTTACAAACACAAAAACTGAACTAAAATTGGGCTAAAATTTTGAACCTACATAAAAACTTTAAAAATGGTGGATAAAAAAGTTGGTGCACGTATTCTTGCAAAAAGCATACACCAGAACCTTATGAGGGAGCAAAAAGACAAATCTATATTTCTAGGACATTCTACAAAACATCTGGTCTAGGCTCCTCATAATTGTGAATGTCATGAAAGGTTTTTTTGTTTTCTGTTTTGTTTTGTTTTGCAGAGAAACTTCTAGCATAAGGAAAACTTAAAGAAACACAATGACTAGGCTGGATGTGGTGGCTCATATCTGTAATCCCAGTACTTTGGGAGGCCAAGGCAGGTGGATCAGTTGAGGTCAGGAGTTCGAGACCAGCCTGGCCAACATGGCAAATCCCTGTCTCTTAGCCGGGTGTGGTGGCAGGCACCTGTAATTCCAGCTACTTGGGAGGCTGAGACACAAGAATTGCCTGAACCCAGGAGGCGGAGGTTGCAGTGAGCTGAGATGGTGCCACTGCACTCCAGCCTAGGCAAAGAGCAAAACTCCATTTCCAAAAAAAAAAAAAGAAAGAAAGAAAGAAACACAATGACTAAATATAATTTATGATCACTGGATTCTGGATTAAAAAAACTATAGAAAATATTATTAGGATATTAGGGAAATCTAAATATTAACTATACATTAGATGATATTAATTCATCCATGGCAAATAATGGTATTTTTGTTTTATAGATGGATGTCCTTGGATGTATTGCTTGGGAAATGCATGTAGACATTTTAAAGTATGATGTCTATAATTTACTTTAAAATGGTTCAGTCCTCATCCCTGTTCTCCGACACACACACCCAAAAAAGTACATGGGAATAGAGAGAGGGAGAGAGAAAGCAAGTGTGCCAAAATGTTAAGAACTAGCCCATCTAGGTGACAAGTATCTGGGCATTTTACTACTCTTTCCATTCTTCTGTTGAGGTTTTTTTTTTGGTTTTTTTTTTTTTTCAAAATAAAAAGGTAGAAGGGGTTGGTTTGTATCCATATAAACTGGCAACATTTCTCCATAAAAAGCCTGGGACTCTGCTGAGTAAAGTGCACAGGCAGCTCAAAGATCTTAGCACGCAGCTGGCTAGCCATCCCATTTCAGGAAAATCAGGTCACTGAAGAATGCTCATTTCTCACACGAAGTCAAACGCTACTCTACTTTGGGGAGAAGGCGAGAAAGAGGAAAGGTTATTTGTTCATCCTCTAAAGTTTAGAAGATACACTCCACATAAAAATATGAGTGAAGGAAAGATCACAGTATCCAAATACAGTCTATAAACATATATGAATCAATAGTTTACATTACCAACATTTTGTAATTCCTATTTAGTTAAACATGGAAAAGAACAAAATTTGGATAAAATTTGGGGATGTTGCCAAGGTAGGTATATAGAGTATGCAAGCTAAAAAGTTTGTTCAACCAAATGTCAAACACCATTTGCAAGCATTACAGACACTAGGTTTACATTTTTGTTAATTATTTTTATAAAAGCATTACAATGAAATTGAACTACAAAACTTATCAAAAGAAATAGAAGCTTCTTGCTTCCCCATTCCCCATACCCAATTCCCACTCTCTAGACACAATTAATTTCAACTCCTTTAGCATTTTCTTCTGGCACTGAACTCTATATTTCTAAAGAATGTGCTTACATTACTATTTCTTGATTTTCCATTTTAGATATTATCTATTAACCTCTCCTGTGGAAGACAAGAATTTAGTTCTCATATATCACCCTCTACCTCCATGCATACAAACATGGCACACTTGCCCAAACCTCCCAGCTTCCAACCACACTGTAACATTTGGTTAATAGTGTTTACGGTAACCCAACAAAGTAAACATTCCCAGCAGTGCCATGGAGGATTCAATAATTACACTGCCTTTCTTGTATAACTTTTTGATTCTCTTAGAATTATTAGTTGCCCTGTTTTTGCTTTTTTACTGTTGTTTGCTTAGCTTTTTACACTCCTAACACATCCACCTCATTAATCTCTCCCAGAAGCTGCAAAACTTCTCTCAGTAAAATTAAGACAAGTAATTTCTCTCTTTTTTTTTTTTTCACTCTTTGGTTCTATATATTTTTTAGAGACACTCCTTCTTGACCCTTCATCCTGATTCATTCTGGCTGGAATGGTTGCTCTCTAGGCCTGACTTGGACTGGGACTCCTGTTGGCTACCATCCTAAGAATTTCCTTCACCTTTTTCGTCTGTGAGAACCTTGTCTTTGGATTTCCTGTCTTCCCTTTCTTGTTTTGTTCCCTTGTTTTGACAACACATATCTCCCATTAGCTACCTGAATAGAGCACACAGAATAAAATTTTGTGAGAATCTGTGTATCTTAAAATGTCTTGATTGGTAGCCTGGTTGGGCATACAATTCTAGGTAGGAAACAATTTTCCATATAATTTTGAAAGTATTACTTCATTTTCTCCTAGTTTCTAATGTGGCTACTGAGCAGTCGGATGTTACTGATTATTAACCATTTTTATATTATTTTTTCCTCTCTGAAAGCTTTTAGGATCCTCTATTGATCCCAGGAATCCTGAATTTTAATTGGATATGTTTAGGAATGAGTCTTTTTCATTCACTGGTAGGACACTCAGTGAACTCTTTCAATCTGTAACTCAAGTGTTCTAATTCCAGGAAAGTTTCTTGTGTTATTCATTTACCACTTATAGCCACTTTGACTTGATGTCATCTCATTTCCCATACACACGAAGAACTGCCTGCATTTCCCAATATACACTGACCTCTCACATCTCCACACTTCTACACAGACTAGTGTCTCTGCTTCAAACACTCTTCTCTGCCCAGTGAACTTCTATCCCTGACCACCTCTTTGAGTCTCCCGAGCACAGTTAAATGCTCCCTCTTCTGTGCCACAGCACCTTTCTTCACCCATTGATCTTTCCCACTTAATTCCCACCAGACTATAAATTCCCTAAAGTCAAAACTCAGTTCTGTTTACATCTGGACCCTAGCACCTACTACACAGCCAGGTACACAGTTATGCAGCTTCTCCATTAAAAACGCATTTGTTGAATAAGTGAGTAAATAGTTTCTGGTTATTCTTCCATTATACCTTTTGTAGCTGGAAAGATTTCAACCAAGTCATGTAAGACGTAAGGTGTGTAATTTTTACAAGTACCCCAGTGGGTTCTGAAGCAAATCCTGATGTGGAAATGCTGCCTAGGCTTCTTGGAAGACTGAGGAGTGTATTTGGGACCTCCAGTACTGGGTCCCTCTGAATCCCAGGGTCAGGGAAGAAGGAGGAGGAGAGAAATTCTTTCCAAAACAAAGGTAGAGGTCTGAAGCAGGATAAGATCAATATGAATCCATCTAAGCCTTACGCTGCGGAACAAACCCAGGGAATACGGATGAACTGAGGTAGGATCAGTCACAACTGACACTGACCTAAGGGTCACAGAAAAAGGCTGACCTCTGAGAAGCACACTTCTCCAGGATGTCACCACTTGACAGGAGGCAACTAGCCACATTCTTCACAGAATCACTGCTACTCTGTGATACACCGTGCCATGTGGGAACTGGCTATTTGTGAATGGAACTATCCAATTACTTGAATGTTTTATTGAAACCATAAAAAATTAAGTTCCAACTGAATACCAAAGAAACTAGTAATCTAGGGTGTATGAGTACAGGTTTAACTCCAGTGAGCTTGGCAAAGCATCATGGATGTAGCTGAAAAACTTGGTTGAGATTTCCACTCCCATATACGTGAAAGTTAGACCATATATACATATTTTTCCCCTCGAGTTTTCTCTCCTTTAAGAATCATTTTTCCAAGGGGATCTGAATGAATATACCAGAATTTAATAAAAAGTCATCTATATAAATTTATTTACAAGGTATATCAAGCCAAATCCAACATTTTCATCTCACTGTATTAAAATAATTGTTTTTGCCGGGTACAGTGGCTCACGCCTGTAATCCCAGCACTTCGGGAGGCCGAGACAGGTGGATCACTTGAGGTCAGGAGTTCGAGACCAGCCTGGCCAACATGGCGAAACCCTGTCTCTATTAAAAATGCAAAAATTAGCCAGGCATGGTGGTATGTGCCTGTAATCCCAGCTACTCAGGAGACTGAGGCAGGAGAATCACTTGAACCCGGGAGGCAGAGGTTACAGTGAGCTAAGATCGCGCCACTGCACTCCAGCCTGGACAACAGAGGAAGGCTCTGTCTCCAAAAAAAAAAAAAAAAAAAAAAAACAGAATTGCTTTTACAAAAAAGGCAATTTTGTAGCATTCTAACTGTTGTTTTCTAAACTTTCAAAGCTGTTTTAAATGTTAAGTATCTACCACACAACACTGAAGGGTTAGAGCAGACATGTCACAAAAATCAAAGTAAAATAAGGCATCATAACTCTGTAAATGTTGAAAATCAATCATTTGGTGGTTGAATCCAATCATTTCACTATTTGAGTAGAATGTCAAAAAAATTTTAATTTAAAATTTTGCTTAAATTTCAAAAAAAATTTAACTATTAAATGGCTGAAAGCATATATAGGAGCATCAGCTAATTATCAAAAGTGGAACTACATGAAAATAGGAAATCTTAAAGAATTATTTTACTTTTTAAAGTTTTCAATCTTCTAGTCCAAAAAAGTAGACTTAAGTTTCTCTATCACAGACCTATTTTGCTTGATTTTTTAGATCCATGTTGACCTCAAATAAGTCATTTATCTTTTCACTGTTACTTTTGCCCAGTTAAAAACAAAAATGACCCTATTATAGTTCTAACGTTAAAAAGCAAGGTTTTAGAATTAGATTGACATGAGTTTGAACTCTCCCTCCACCTCTCAGTAAGGTAACTTTAACAAATCACTTTCTCTCAGACTGTGGCTTTTCCAGATGCATAAATAAAACATTTCAGATCTTTTCCATTCAATGTCACAAAACTGACAGCCCCAAAGTTAGCAAGTTTGCACAGTATTTGACTTCATTGATACATCTCACTTCCAAATAAGAGATATTTCAACAGGGAAATAGCATGATTCAGGTGAAAGACCCCTACTAGAGAGATCTACCAGCAGATCTGTTAGTAGCTACTTGGGCAAGGCACCATGCCCCTCTGACCTCACTCTTCTCACTGGCAATAATACCAGTGCTGTGAAAGTGCACACATGAGCGCAGTGCCCAGCATACGGTATACATGCAATTAATGGAAATTACGGTTTTCTCATTATTTTAATAACCCTTGATGTCATATTTAGCCATCTATTCTTTCAGCTTTTATGGTCAGGTATGCTCTCCTCAATAGCCCTCCTCTCCCCATCTTCAGAATTGTTTTATATTATAGCTCTTAGTTTTGCAAAGCAATTATTAATAAATAAATGTGCTATTGATCCCTAAATCCTTTTCCTCTCTGCATATGTTCTAATTCTTTCTCACTCCTCTGTTTAACTGCCATTTTTGTTTTTGGTGATTTCTGAAAGATGTTATTAGTTAAGTAATTATAATTTATTTTAAACTTTTTTCACAATGTGAATAAATTGCTAAAACACAATATTTTCTTTTTTGCACTTTTTGGATATCAGCATTGCTAAGATCTATTTATTCAATGATAGCACTCACTTTGGTAGGGTGCTGGAGCGTCCTCTCCTTCCCCGGTGACCACTAGCTTCTTTCAGACCTTATCGGCTGCATAGTCAATGGCCATCTAACCCAGGAAAGCTATAACCTGCTTATCCAATACCTGCAAGTGACGATTTTTTTAAGAAATTAAATCTACTTTGGCTGGGCACAGTGGCTCACACCTGCAATCCCAGCATTTTGGGAGGCCGAGGCTGGAGGATCACTTGAGCCCAGCCGGGCAACACAGGGAGATCTCATTTCTAAAAGTAAAAATAAAAATAAAAATCTACTTTATGAAAGGATTAACTTTACTAGAAAAAAGGTCTTTGAACTTTCTCTGGATGTTTCTATCTTGTGGTTTCATATGGGCCTGTATTTCTGAATTTAGATCCTTCCTCTTTTTCCTGTCCCTAATTCATACTTCCCTTTCCCCCTTCTTCAAAAAGTAAGGTTGCCAGTTTACTTTTTATACAATATAGGAAGAAAAACTTAACTTGTTTTATCATGACCTGGATATGACAAAAAAGATACTCTTTGAAAAGAGCTTTCAATATTTAGCAAATTATTTTGCCAAACTTGCTGCCTTGATATTTATGCTAATATTATTTCAGCCTCTTTAACATAGATCAGTGAATAAATTAATAAAATGTGCTTTGTCATCATGTGTATTAAAAGAACACCACTTGGAATCACTGTTCTGCAATTTTTGTTCCCCTGAGTCTTATCTTCAAAAAACTGAGGAAGGCTCTGGTTTAGTGTATTTATCTGTAACACCAAGGTCAAAGAGTCAAAGATTCTATTCCTCAACAGGACTGCTGTTCTACTATTTTTTTTTTTTAATAACTAAAAAAGATAAAAGCTGACTGGGTACAGTGGCTCACACTTGTAATCCCAGCACTCTGGAAGGCTGAGGCAGGAGGATCGCTTGAGCCCAGGAGGTCGAGGCTGCAGTGAGCTATGACTCCAGCCTGGGTGACAGTGAGACTCTGTCTCAAAAAAAAATAAAAATAAAAAAATAAAAGTTGAAGACTAGGTATATGAATAGAACCAACCAGTACTGTGTCTACCATAGATATTTCCCTTCTTCCTCCAAGACTGCTCCTAGAAAAATAGTTTATCTTTTTTTTTTAAAAAAAAAAATATATACTTTAAGTTCTAGGGTTACATATGCACAACGTGCAGGTTTGTTACATATGTATACATGTGCCATGCTGGTGTGCTGCACCCATTAACTTGTCATTTACATTAGGTATATCTCCTAATGCTATTCCTTCCCCCTCCCACCACCCCACGACAGACCCCAGTGTGTGATGTTCCCCAACCTGTGTCCAAGTCTTCTCATTGCTCAATTCCCACCTATGAGTGAGAACATGCAGTGTTTGGTTTTCTGTTCTTGTGATAGTTTGCTGGGAATGATGGTTTCCAGCTGCATCCATGTCCCTACAAAGGACATGAACTCATCTTTTTTTATGGCTGCATAGTATTCCATGGTGTATATGTGCCACATTTTCTTAATCCAGTCTATCATTGATGGACATTTGGGTTGATTTCAAGTCTTTGCTATTGTGAATAGTGCAGCAATAAACATATGTGTGCATGTGTCTTTATAGCAGCATGATTTATAATCCTTTGGGTATATATCCAGTAATGGGATGGCTGGGTCAAATGGAATTTCTAGTTCAAAATATAGTATATCTTATACAGAGTAGGTTGGGTTCAGTAAATAAGACTTTAGGTATGGATATCTGAGAGAACTCAACTTTAAATAAGAATCTAAAAAATAGAATAGCCATTGTTTCATGTTTTCCCCCTCCTCTATCTTTACCATAAGAGTAATGTAACTCTCTAGTTAGAGCAATGGTAAGAATAAAAATAAACTAAACATTCTTATTGAAATAAAGTAATTTAATATTTCAATTAATAAAAATCAACTTCCACAACACACTTCCTTACCAAAAACATTGTTACCAGAAGTAAAAGATGGGAGGCACAGGAATGTAGTTGGTTGGAGCACTTATGCCACAGAAATGCTGCGTGGAAACATGTCTGTGCTCAAACAGAAGCCCAACTAGGAAACGAATTGGATACAACCTACGGCCACAGCATGGGCCGCTGCGTGGGCTTGCTGTGTTGAGTAACTGGGAGCTTCTTGTGGCATGAGGAGAATGGGGCCAGAGTTGAATAAAGTGAGGGTGCACGGAGAGCAGGGATTTCTAGGGCTTGGCTAGAAGAGGAATTCACAGGTGTCAGGACTGAGGATGGGGAGAAAGTCATAGCCCATGAGTACACAAGGCTCACTTAAATTCGCCACCTACCACCTATCCTGCTCCCACCCTAGGTCTTGCTGCTACTCAGCTCGTTTGTACCCCAAACTGTTTTCTGTCAAATAGAAAGTATATCAGACCATCCTGGCTGCTGACAGACAGGTACAGCTTTGGACTGAGTACCTGGAATGAACACTCCCTGAGAAGGGTGAATGCAAGGGTTAAAACATGGTAACCCCAACGTAAGATGGAGGGTGAAAGGAAAGGGGATGGTAAAACTAGGGAAGACTAAGACCTTATATTATGTTTTGATGATCAAGAGGCAAGGCTATCTGTGGATGAAAGTTACAGAAAGAATTCCTTGTTCTTTGGGAGGCCAAAGTGGGAGTATTGCTTGAGGTCAGGCATTTAAGACCAACTTGGGCAGCATAGTCAGATTCCATCTCTACAAAAAATAAATAAATAAAACTTAGCCAGGTGTGGTGGTTCATGCCTGTAGTCCCTGCTACTTGAGAGTCTGAGGTGGGAGGATAGTTTGGGCCCAGGAGTTCAAGGTTGCCATAAGCTATGATTGTGCCACTGCACAAAGTGAGACCCTGTCTCAAAAAAAAAAAAAAAAGAGGATTCCTGGTTTAGAGTTGGCCAACAAGAAAATCTGCCACCCTCTTTAGTAGCGAGTGACCCACCACCAAGAGAGTTCAATGAGACGTGGGGTGTGGAGTGGGAGTGGGAGACTCGCATCAGCTAGGAAAGCAGAATGAATCCACTTTAAGACCCACTCCAACCCTGTGAGTTGATGACTAATCTACTATAAAGTATAGACGGTCTCCTTCCTTTTCTGAGGGAGGCAGTTATGAACCCGACACCAAACATCATGGAGAAGCACAGTGAACCACATCAGTGATGGAAATAATGGAAATGATTTGGCCATCTTCTTCAATTTCTCCTCCCAAACTGGGTGGGAAGCTAAGAGCCACATTCCAGGTTTCTATCCTAAAACTTTCCTCTTCCTTCCCCCGCATTCCCAGAGCAAAGAGGTTTCTTTGTCTTGAAAGCCAGTGTATAATCACCTAACATCAAAACTCTTTGGATGATGATCTACCCTATTCTTTTATCAGCAAAATGGAATTGCACCACCCCATGCAGTATTGGGCTGCACAGCTTAATGGTGCAGGACTCTTTATTAGGACCAATCCCATGTTCCTCGTGTGCTTATTCCCATATGTGGTATTATACAGTATTGTGCAGGTGGTGGTATGAATAAACAGCTGTCCTACAGCATCAATTTCACTTTAACACTATGGGGAATAAGCCAGGCAAGGTGGCACATACCCTTAACCCCAGCTACTGGGAAAGTTCAGGTGGGAGGATTGCTAGAGCACAGGAGTTCAAGGCCAGCCTGGACAACATAGCAAGACTCTGTTTCTAAAGAAAAAAGATCTGGGGGAATAAATATGTATCTGTTTGTATCAATTTGTTCAATTTAAGTAAAACAGAGAAGGACAGAAGAGAATGCAAAATCCACATAAATTTTTAAGATTAAATACAAAATTTTAAAGCAAGTACTTGCTTGCATTGGGTTATCTGTGGCTATATGGACAAATTCTTGAAGGAAAACATTCATTTTTCCCCACAACAGAGTACTTTGGTAGAAAAGTTTAATAAGTAAAGATTTACTACATGATGTGCAGACAGAAGTTCTTTCCTTTTCTTTTTGGTTTTCTTAAATGGAAGCCCGGAGATGAATCCAGAAAGAACGGTGTTGGGCCTTGCTCAAAATCAGCTATAAGAATGGTTCCAAGTGGTTCTAAAGCATACTTTAGAAACCCTAAGCAGGAGAGGAGTTATGAAAACCTACCTACCCACTACATAAGTATGACTTGGGAACGGGACAGGGTACCAAAGGCAAGCCTTAGCTGGAAGAGCTGAGTGTTATGGTAGGAATGCGCCCACCAATATTCATGTTGAAATTTAATTACTTCGTTGCTAATGTAACAGTACTGGGAAGCAGAACCTTTAAGAGGTGATTAGGTCATAAATGGATTCTCGCTGTTAGCCTGGGAGTAGGTTAATTACCTCAGGAGTTCACTTTTTCTCTTTGTCTTTCATGGCTTGCTTTCGCCTTCCACCCTTCCACAATGGGTGATTCTCGCCAGATGCCACAGCCATGTTCCTGGACTTTCCAGGCTCCAGAACCATAAACCAAATAAATTACCCTTGTTCCTTGTAAATTACCCAGGCTGTGATAGACTGGTCTGGCAGCAGAAAACAGACTAGGGCAGTGGGCAAGCAGCTCTGTGTATAACTTGAAAAATGTAGTAAAACATCCTTCTTTACCACACTGATACAGTGGCTGAATTTTCATGCACTGTCACGAGCATTTCTATGTGCTTTCTCATAAAGTCATGCACCACATAACTATGTTTTAGTCAACAATGGACTGCATATATAACAGCGATCCCATACGATTATAATAAAGCTGAAAAATTCCTATTGCTGAGTGATGGCACAGTTTCCTAACATCATAGCACAATGCATTACTCATGTGTTTGTGGTGACACTGGTGTAAACAAACTTATTACGCTGCCAGCCGTATAAAGGTATGGTACATACAATTACGTACAGTGCACAATGCTTGATAAGGACAATAAATGAGTGTTACTCATTTATGTATTTACTATACTTTTAAATCCTCATTTTAGAGTATACTCTTTCCACTTAAAAAAAAAAAAAAAGTTAACTGAGGTAGGTCCTTCAGGAGGTGTCCAGAAGAAGGCATTGTTATCATAGGAGATGGCAGTTCCATACACATTACTGCCCCTGAAGACCTTCCAGTGAGACAAGATGTGGAGGTAGAAAGCAGTGATATTGACGATCCTAACCCTGTGTGGGGCTAGGCTGATGTGTGTGTCTCTTAGTTTTTAACAAAGGTTAAGGAGCAAAACAATTTTTTAAATTTAAAAATAGAAAAAAAATCTGACAGACTAAGGATATAAAGAATTTTTGTATAGCTGTACAATGTGTTTGTGTTTTAAGCTAAGTGTTATTTCAAAAGATTCAAAAAGTTAAAAAAAAAAAGTTTAAAGTTTATAAAGCAAAAAAGTTACAGCAAGCTAAGGTTAATTTATTATTGAAGAAAAATGTTTAAATAAATCTAGTAGAGCCTAAGTGTATAGTGTTTATAAAGTCTACAGTAGTGTACAGTGATGTCCTGGGCCTTCACATTCCCTCACCACTCACTCACTGACTTGCCCAGAACAACTTCCAGTCCTGCAAGCTCCAATCATGGTAAGTGCCCTATACAGGTGTACCACTTTTTATCTTTGATACCGTATATTTTATACTGTATTTTTACTGTGCCTTTTCTATTTTTCGATAGAAATACTTATTATTGTGTTACAATTGCCTATTCAGTACAGTAGCATGCTGCATAGGTCTGTAGCCTAGCAGCAACAGGCTATCTCACACAGCCTACGTGTGTAGTAGGCTATAGCATCTAGGTTTGCGTAAGTGCACTCTGCAGTGTTTACACAACTACATCACCTAACAATGCAGTTCTCTCAGAACGTATACCCATCATTAATGGACACATGACTGTACTTATCCTTAGAAGCAGGTACTACTGTCTCTAACTTATATTGAGTGAGAAAACTGAGGATCAAGGGTATGAAAGTAGCTCAAGCCAACTACCTTACAGGTGACACAACTTGTGTCAAATTCAGGCCTGACTCCAAAGTCCTATCACTGTTTTCTACCATATCGTGACTTTTTGTTAATAACATTCTGCCTCCTCCTCCTACTTTGCCTTTTGTTTTCCCTATTTAAACTAACTCTTTTCTTATTACAGTAATTACTGGATTGCTTACCATCCACCTAAAGTTCAATTTGAGGCTTTAATTTCCTATTACAATTGAAGACACTGGGGTTAAGGTGTCAAATGTGTGGCTGCTTTGTTCTCACAGATTCTACTGTGCTGGGATTACTTAACAGCTATTAGGGTGTAATCGATGCTTCAGCTTTCCGTAGGAGGGTCTGACATAAGAGCACCCATGTATCCATCAAATAAAGCTAAGCTCTAGCATTCATAGTCCTCTTACCTTACCAGGTACAATTTTCTGGTCACAGCTGGAACTCTGCTTATTTGTGTCTACTGAGGCAAAGTTAATAGCTGCCAAAAGACTAGCCTAAATCTTCCTTGCAGTAAGACCAAAAGGGGCCTTAACTGTTCATATTACATTTAGATAGACAAGACACTCACCCTGTCAATCTGTCCTGGGTAGAATAAAATGGAAAACAAGTGATCTAAATTCATTTTTATTTCCAACGTCTCAGGATACAGACATAGGGCTATCTTATTCCAAGAAGCACTATATCCCTACAACACCTTTTTCCAGTTTAAGAAAAAACAAACAAACAAACAAACAAACAAACAAAAAACATTGATTCATCTCTTCTGAATCTACCAATTTCTAAAATAAACTGTCCATTTTGCTCTTTCACTCCACACCAATAGCTTCACCTTACATCTGACTTCTTTTCATGAAACATCATTGTAATTTCTTCAGTGTTTTCTCTGATGACTGGATTATTCACTCCACACCCCTCATACCTCCTATTTATAATTTTGTAGCCCTATCGAAGTCAGTTTCACTGCTCATTCCTGATAGGCTCTGAGCCAATATATTGCCAATAACACTCACTCTTGTGCTAAGTTAAAATACACAGTGCAACTTGCCAAGTTTCCTTATTTGGCAAGAAGGCCCCTTAGTTCCCAAGATCTTTGACCATCCATTTTTAGATCCAAGTCCGCGTGTTTAATATTTGGATATTTTTCTCTATTTCCCTCTCTTTACTGTGTCCTTATATATTCCCTAAAAGAATAAGAAAAACAGATCAATCATTTATTTGCTTTTTTAGACAAGAAAGTCCTTGCAATTGCATCATGGTCATTTACTCTGGAATTATTATCACTAAATTTTTTTATTTAAACAACAATATTTTGCAGTTAAAAAACTCCCCAAATAATCTCAAAAAGTTATAGGAATTAAATTGTGAAAGATTAAAATAAACATTGCAGGGGTCCAAAAGACTATTTTTATCTTAATTCTCTATTCCCAAACTAAATTCGTATTCATTTACAGTCTCCTAAATCTCTCACTATAGTAGCAGGAATTTAAAACAAATACTCTACAAATGACCATAAACATAATTAAAATGCAGCCATCACCTTTTTTTTTTTTTTTGAAAATTGAAAAACAAGTGAAATTTCACTGTGGAGATAGGCCTACTACAAGGAGGACATTAACTAGCCTTGAATCACTTGTTTATTTTTGTCTTTAAACGTGTTTGGAGGTTTGGATCCACTAAATCCTAGCTGTTAATTTCAAGGAAGGTCAGGGAAACAAGAAGTCTCTCCTAAAACAGCTTTGGGGTTAAAGTAAGTACTGTTTTCAACAATCTTAATTCAAATATCCTCAAATTCACTCTGTAAGACGATTCTCACACACCATTATTAATGAGAGCTGCTTACTGTACTATACTTGGAATGGGCCCCTAAATTGTGTTGCTTTCATTATTACAGAAACTAACAAAAATAGTAATTAAGTTCCCCATAAACAGTGCTTATGCGCGATCTCAAAGCGCATCAGAAACATAACATTTTCGGTGATCTAACAGAGATAACCTTTTTAAAAATTTTTTTTAGGCAATCGGATGTCATCTAGCCAGTCCTGAATTAAAGTTTTCTGAAAGCTGTCATGGGCAAGCGAGGCCAGGCGAGGCGGCGGCCTGGGTAAGTACTTCTGGGCCTGGTGCAGGTCTGGGAGCCCACAAAAAGACGGCTGCCTGAGGGTCGCCAAAGGGGACAACCCGGGCTCCGGTGGGAGGAAAGGGGGAAGCCCGAGAGGGCGGGCGCTCCACGCTGCCCAAGCCCGGGGAAGGAAGGGCGGGGAGCGGCGGCTCTGGGTGGCTCTGGATACATTTACGCATGTTTGTAAAACTAATCTTTAGTGTTCATTGTTCCTGCTGGTTATTCGCATGGCCTAATTACGTGAGGAAAACAGAATGAAAGAAAATGGATGGAAAGCAACACCGCTAGCGGCCGAGTTCTTAGAAAAGCAGAAGTTCGTCGTCCCTCCTCGCACGCACAGCGAGTGCTGGGAAGTGGCCTGCATCCTGCCCTGATTTGGGGGCCTCGCGGTTCCCCTCCCGACAGTGCCCCAACCACCCGCTGCTTGGCCGGCTCTCCTGTTTGCAGAGCCCCTGCCCGTGCCGCACGCCCAGGGCCGCGGAATCCCGAGCCGCTCCGGCCTGCGCCCCGCGCCTCCAGGCACCAACTTCTCCGTGGGACTGGCCCGAACTTTCCCGAACCGCACTTGGCGGCGCCGCGGCCAAGGTCCCGCGAGGACTCCTCCGGCGCGGCGAACGCTCGCTCCGGCCGCCGCCGCCGCCGCGCGGGTCCTGGGTCAGGGAGAGGAGCCCCAAGTAGCATCCCGAGGCCGCCTGGACTCCCGGGCCCCGGCGGAACCTCGGCCCCAAGACGCGAGGACGACTCGCGAGCGCGGCGGGCCTCGCCCCCTCCCTCCCCGCCCTCCGCGGGCTCCAGCCTGGACCCTACCTGGCTCCCAGGCCGGGCGCGAGCAGCAGCCGGGGGCGCGGAGGCCCCGCGCGCGACGAGGGCGGCGGGGGTTGGGACGACAGCGGCCCGCGCGGCTCCCACGCTTCCGCCGGAGTCAGGAGTTGAACATTCCGCCTCTCTGCCCGGCGCCAATGAGGAAGACAGTCACGGCAACAGCACCACCTACCTCCCGGCGCGGAACGGCCGGGCAGCCCTCCCCTCACACGCGCGGGCGAGCGGGGCGTGGGGAAGGCGCTTGGGCCTCCCTGGCCTGCGCACGGGGGGCACCATCCGCCCCGCGCCCCGGCACCCGCCGAGGCCCCCAGGCACACCTGCCCTGCTGTCGGGGGAGAGCTGTGGGGGTGTTCCCCCTGGCCACCATCTTTTTGACGAGTTAACACCACCTGCTACTCCTTCAACTCAGTCTTCAACAAACAGGCGCCGGGGACGCAAAGAAATAGAGGCTGTTTTGTGCCCTGCAAGAGTTAATTCTCTAGTTGGGAAAGGGACAAACGTAGAGATTTCTGGGAACACAGGTCTGAAGGCTGCCTCCCTAGAAAGATCAGTAGGTACCTCTGGAATTTTGAGGAGGGGCCGTGGTCCGCTGCTGTAGTTGGTAACTTTAACAGAGCAGAGTTCAGATGAGGAACCAGAGTCCATTACAGGCCTAAGCCAAAGGTAGAGGTGGGCGTTGGGAAGAAAAGAAATTTCTGATTGGGGAGGATGGTTTTGTGAAGGAAAAGTGCGAGGAGGTGGCAAGGCATGGGCAACATTATCCAGGAGTTTGAATTTGAATTTTATTATCCATGGACACCGGGGAGCAGTGAAAAATTAGAATCAAAGGGGTGAAACGGGTGTTTGTGTTTTTGTTTAAACTGTAATTTTGAGAGAGTAGTCCACAGTAGTTGTAGGTTGGGTTGCTAGGATGGGACCAGGATGAGTGGTAGCTATTGTCACCACCCGGTTGTGGGATCATGAGGACCTGAGTTAGGGTGTAAGAAATGGAATTAAAAAAAAGAAATGGGCTGGGTGTGGTGCTTGTAATCCCAGCACTTTGGGAGATCAAGCTGAGGGGATCACTTGAGACCTGACTGGGTAACATAGTGAGACCTCATCTCTAAAAAAATCAAAAACTTAGCCCGGTGTGGTGCCACGCATCTATAGTCCCAGCTACTTGGGAGGCTGAGTTGGGAGAATCGCTTGAGCTGGGGAAGTCGAGTCTGAAGTGAAACACAATCGCATCACTGCACTGCAGCCTGGATGAGAGTGAGACTCTGTCTTTAAAAAAAAAAAAAAGAAGAAGAAATGGAATTGAGAGAAATATTAAATATTTCAGCAAGAGGGCACAGAAATTGGTAACCCACAAGATTTAGAAGAGAAGCGGCAAGATTTAGAAGAGAAGAAGAGGAGAGATGATGCCAAGATTTCAGACCTGGATGACTGGAAGAATGATGGTGTCATTGACAGAAATAGGAATACGTGAAAGGGAAGCTGGCTTCATGTTGAGTTTGAGGTCATAGAAGTAAAAACAGGTAGAGATGCAGCAACTGAAATATGAAACTGAAATTCAGAAAAGAGGTCAAGAGTGAAATAGAAAATTTGTAAGTCATTCAATAGGTTAAAGATATGAAAGCGGAGAGATGGGTGAATAGAGGTTAAAAAGCAATGTATTAGTCTGATATTCAAATTAATTTGCCCTTTGATAAGGACTGGAGATTTTAGCATTAATAAATTGTATTTTGATAACTGAGAAATTAGAATTGATGAAAATTGCCATGCTACAAAAATTTGTAATGCAGGTCTAATAAAATAATTCAAATAATTCCATCCTATCCATTCAAGGAAAAACTAAGGCTCTTTAGCATAGACCCCAGGCGTAGGAAGACTCCAGTCATTTTACCTTACCTTCAGAAGCACTTGTTTGTGATGGAAAGGACACTAGACTGAGAGTCAGAGAACCTGACTTCTGATTTTAGAGCCACCGGTTATCAGCTAGAGTGCTTTGCAGGATAGGCCACAGTTTCCTCCTCTACAAAATAAGAAGGACTAATTAGAAGTTAGTTACAGGTCCCAGCTTTAAAACCATGAATGTATTGCTTTAAATTTGGAGCACATGGCTTAAGAGCATTAATATTTTTAGCCACATCGCCCTTGCTTCCCATCCCTTTTCCTTCATTCTGTTTTCCTCACATAATTAGGCCAAGAGAATAACCAGCAGGAACAAGGAACACTAAAGATTAGTCTCAGAAGTATGCTTAAATGATAATCTAGTAGACATTTACTTGTCTTCCCAAATAGGTTGCAAGCCCTTTGAGGTCACATCTTCTATTCTGTGGTATCGGCATATGTATTGTCCATAGCTGAAATAAATATATAATGATTGCATGATAAACTGATTGCCTCAAGTTTGGTTTTTCTTTTGTCAAGCTGCCTATTTCCTATTGATTATACTGATCTTTTAGGGCCCCAGACCTAATAAATATAGTCTAGTATGTGTTCTCAACACTGACTGCTTTTTTGAACTTTCAAATCTTTTTTGAATTGGTTAATGCTCACCAGGCAGAGTTGAGGTTTACCTGTGTGAAAAGCAATAATAAAAGAGATCTAGTCAATCCTCTCTTATCAAACCTGTCTATTCGTTTACTTCAAATGTTTCCACACTAAAAATAGATGTACTCTTAGCAGTGGGGTGGCTTGGAAGTCCTTAGCACCCTCTTATATCCAAGAACATTCTCCAAAAGAAACATGCAATCTAAGTTGAAAAATACAAATATAGCTTAAGGAAAAACTTTCCTACCTCCCTATTCAATGCGACTGTTTCCTCTAAGCCCCTCTTCCAATAGATATTCTGAAACTGCCACCAGCTCTCAGTGGATGAGAAAAGTGCAGACATAAATTCTATGAATGGCAGAAGGAATGGCAACTAAAAGGAAGAAAGCAGTCTTTATCCTCCCCTCTTATAGTGGTAAGAGTTATGGTGCAAGCTGGCACCCAGGGCATTTTCTCTAGCCGTGTTAGTTCTCCATCTTAAATTGTTTATAGTCTATGCCCAGATCATAGCTAAGAATTACCCAACTTTTATGCAAAGGCCAAGACTTTACCTCCTGTACAACTCTGAATCCCAGAGAAATAAGATGTGTAATCAAACATCCTGTAAATCATTTAACCATTACCTTAAACTTATAAATGAAGCCTAGATCATTGTTTGAGTTTAGTTTTTACATCTAACTTGAGGATCAAAGAGATTTACAAGAATATTCAGGATATCGAGTTTATTTAGGCACCCTGGGACATGAAAAGAGCAGTGTGGCAAGAAGATACATTGAAGACTTTTACAAGATGTATTCAACAAGCATTTACCGACTGCCAGGCACTGTGCTGAACTTTATGATTATAGCAGTGAACAAGCGTGGTCCCTTCTCTCACAGAGTTTTCAGAGTGCGATGGAAGAGCCAGCAAAGACATAAGCAATTACACTGTGGTATGCTCTTAAAGGGGCAAAGATTGGGGCTTCCAGCAGGGTACCTAGCATAGTTTTCAGAGGTCAATGAAGGCTTCCAAGTCAAAGAAGCTCAAAGTTGATACAAGAAGAAATGACGAGGAGGAAAAGATATTCCAGGCAAAGGGAACAAGTGCAATGGCCTGAAAGCATTATCAAGTTCAAAGAATAAGTTCTTTATGTATCTGAGTAAAGACATCGCCAGGAGGGAGTAATAGCCCTCATAGTAGTAGTAATAGTAATAGCAGAAGCAATAATAATAACAGATGGTTAATATTTACTGAATAGTCATACACCATGCACTGAATTAAGAGTTTTACACAGACTCTCCCCATTTAGTCTTCACAATAACCCTAGCAGGTAGTTTAAGTCATCATTCCATGCTATGGAGCCAGAAAAAGTCTTGGAAAGGTTGGGCAACTTGCCTTCCCTCAGGGAGCAAAAGATGGACTTCAGGCTTGTTTTTTCAGATCAAGCAGTTCTCAAACTTTTTGGTCTCAGGACTCCATTACACTCTAAAAAAGTCACTGAGGATACCAAATAGCTTTTAAGTGAGTCATATCTATCAATATTTATTCTATTAGAAATTAAAGCTGGGCGCGGTGGCTCACGGTTGTAATCCCAGCACTTTGGGAAGCTGAGGCAGGTGGATCACAAGGTCAGGAGTTCGAGACCAGCCTGGCCAACATGGTGAAACCCCGTCTCTACTAAAAATACAAAAATTAGCTGGGCCTGGTGGCACGCGCCTGTAATCCCAGCTACTCTGAAGGCTGAGGCAGGAGAATTGCTTGAGGCGGGACCTGGGAGGCAGAGGTTGCAGTGAGCCGAGATGGCGCCACTGCACTCCAGCCTGTCTACAGAGCGAGACTCTGTCTCAAAAAAAAAAAAAAAGTTAAAAATAATTAACTTAAAAATAATAAGCCAATAAGCCTACCTATGTTAACATAAATAACATTTTAGTGAAAAATGACCATTGCCCCAAATTTTAAAAAACTAAAAGAATGCCATTGTTTTACATTTTTGCAAATCTCTTTAATGTTTGGCTTAGTAGACAACAGTTGGATTCTCATATCTGCTTCTGAATTTATTCCAATATCATACTACGTGTATCCTCTGGGAAATTCCACTGTATACTCATGAGAGAGTGTCAATATTTTTATGAAGAGTTCTGACCTCACAAATCCCCCAAAGGGTTCCCAGACATTTTGAGAACTGTTATTTTAGAGTCTGAAGGGAGTTGGTTGCCGTGTTCTCTGCTTCAAGATGCAGCATAAGAGGGCAGCTGCATCAAGCAGGGAAGAGAGCACTTTGCTAAATGTTAGAAAATCTGGGATGTGGTGCCAGCCTAGTCCTTAAACAACTGTCCCTTCCTTGGGACCATACTGTCTGATAGTCATGTGGGATAATAAAGTCCTACATATCTGAGTCTTGAGTCCAGTCACTGCTCACTCTTTACTGTTGTTTGCCATGCTACTTTTCTTTAAAATACTAGATCTAAACTTTGACTGAATCATAACTTGAGTTTTTCACATCCATTCAGCACTGAGCCTTGCTTTCTTTTTCTTTTTTTGAGACTGAGTTGCCCACGCTGAAGTTCTGTGGCACGATCTTGGCTCACTGCAACCTCTGCCTCCCATGTTCAAGTGATTATCCCGCCTCAGCCTCCTGAGTAGTTGGGATTACAGGTATACGCCACCATGCTGGGCTAATTTTTGTATTTTTAGTAGATACAGGGCTTCACCATGTTGGTCAGTCTGGTCTCAAACTCCTGACCTCATGATCCGCCTGCCTCAGCCTCCTAAAGTGCTGGGATTACAGGTGTGCGCCACCACGCCTGGCTGAGCCTTGCTGTTCTTTCTACTCAATCTTAACTCTACTTTATTGCAAGAAATTCATATACCTCTTCCCAAAGACATAACAACTGATATAATTTTCTGGCAGAATCCTGGAGTTATTTATTATTAAGTGGTATTATTAAGTGAAGGGCTGGTAATGACTTTGGATATGAACACTGGGATTCACTGAATCCCAGCATGGGTTCACTGAAATCAAGATGTTTCTAGTTTTTGCTACTGGTATCATAGGAGGTCAGTGTGGATCTGATTTCAGTGAAACATTTGACAGTGTTTCTCAGGATGGCTTTAGAAATCAGAGGGAAATTTTAACTGATGACAACACAATACAGTGAATTTCTATTAGATTGAAAACTGAGCCACAAATGCTGATGAATGGATCATGCGCCCTGGTGGAGAAGGGTTTAAATGGTACGTTACTGGGCTCTCTTCTTTATCCTGCCCTGTTGAACATTTCAACAACTTGGATGAAGACCTAGGAAGCATGCATATCTAATTAGGGACTAACATGAATTTAGAAGGAATAGCTAATAAATTAGGTAGAAGAATCCTATCAAAACTAAAAAACCTTTGCTTACAACCTTTATGGATGCCTTACTGCCTAATATGTCAGTCCAAGCTTTTTAGGGTGCATTCAAAATCCTCCATTATCTAACCCAAAGTTATAACCCCAAATCCTCCTTTTTCTAACCCAAACATTATCTCGCATCACCATGGGCCTCATGACAAATAGAATCATTCATTTTCCAATTTCCATGCTTTCCTTTTAATTACTTTCTTCTAGCACCTCTGCTGTCTTCAAGGCCCAGCTAAAATGCTCCCTTTCTCGAAAGCCTTTTCCAATCCTCTGTTAAGAAGTAATCTTGGGAGGCCAAGGCAGGAGGAGCACTTGAGCTCAGAAGCCTGGGCGGCATACTGAGACCTCGCCTCCACAAAATATTTAAAAATTAGCCAGGCATGGTGGCATGTACCTGTAGTACCAACTACTTGGGTGGCTGAGGTGGGAGGACCGCTGGAACCCAGGTGGTTGAGTCTACAATGAGCCATGATCAAGTCACTGCACTCCAGCCTGAGTGACAAAGCAAGACCCTGCCTCAAAAAAAGAAGGAGTAATCTTTCACCCCTTGGAATCTTAGAATACTTTTGTTTACCTTTTGGGTTTTGCCCCATGTTATGATTATTTACAAGCT
This sequence comes from Theropithecus gelada, assembly GCF_003255815.1. Taxonomy (NCBI): domain Eukaryota; kingdom Metazoa; phylum Chordata; class Mammalia; order Primates; family Cercopithecidae; genus Theropithecus; species Theropithecus gelada. The sequence goes on along the minus strand of NC_037680.1, from coordinate 49,446,092 downwards.
GTTGTTCCTTCGCTTCATGATCTTTAAAGGGAAGATCCACCTATATTATTATGTCTGTGCAAATCCACCTCAACTGACATAAACATTGCTTGCAATCACTCAGTGAATATTTATTTAATAAAGAAATGAATAAAAGAAAGTGAATTCGTAATTGAATTATGATTCAAGGAACTACATTTAACTATCTCAGGGAGTTCATTTGTAGAGAAGTATGGAAACTAATACTACATGAACACTGATTCTGTGTTAAGCATTTTATCAGAAGTTATGCAAATACATTACTTATTTAATTTATTTAATCTATAAAAGAAGAACTGAAGACTCAGAGATGCTAAGTAATTTGCTGAATATCACATAGCTAATATGTGGTAAAGTCAGGATATAGATAAGCCTTGATCTATCCGAGTCTATAGCCCACATTGTTTTTATTGTACTGTGTATCAATATACTTTTAGATGTTTTTGATAAAGAAATGGGCAATAAGAAGCACCTGGTCAGTCTCTATAATTCTTTCTCAAAGGGGGCAGCCATTGCTAAAAATTGGAAAAAAAGTGGCATATTTTATAATATGTACTACAAGACCTTTGCACAAATCAGAGGCAATTCCATGTATTTCCATATCTTAGTACATGCCATCAAGTAGTGTTTTTCTGAAAGATTTTAAAGTTTTCGGTCTAATTTATTAAAACAAAATTTACTAACTAAATGGCGTAGCAGCAAAGGGCTGGTACCCATTTAGATAAGATGATACAAGAGTTTCAAGGTTTTAAAGGCATGATTTCTCACTAGTTTATTGTTATTAATCGTTCAAGAATAGTCTCAGACCACTATAAAGAATATCTTCCTATACACAAATCCTCAAACACTACAGAAGTGTTCAAGAAGGAGAATACCCAGGTGGAAAAAGTGTGTGCATGGGCCCCGCTTCAATTTTTCCACCATTGCCCCCTCCCAACATCTTCCCCTACACGTTGGAACCTGCCTACATCAGTTCTCATGCTCCTTGTCACACCTGGCAACCAAGAATACCCTGCTTCCATCCCAAGTGCCGGGTGGCAACCTGTGTTCAAAAAAAATTACTGAAATCTAAAGAAAAGCATACACAATATAACTACATAAAAATAAAGTGTTAGAAACCTAGCCAAGTTTCTGATATTGAGGCTTCTGCTTTAAAAGATCCAATAAGCAGGGATGAACTTTCATCCCCAGGTGGCTATATCTTAGGTGAGCTGGTAAACATTACAGATACACTGTTACTTTCTTACAGTCCTCAGAGCTTCCCCTAGACATATCTTGCTGTTTTCCTGGATAAACCAAATTCTCAGACCCAAACTTCCAGACATTCTAAGAAACCCAACAGTATAACCCCATATGTCATTCAGCTGTACCACCAATTTCTTTAATTTAGGCATGTGCAATAGAGCAGGAGAACTCTTCTATCTGTTGATTTCTGGAAAAGCAAGAATTGTATTTTATAAGGTAGCTATTAGATCCATTTAACAATCACTCATAAATAATCAAGTGACATAACTGTCTTTTATATAAAATTTTCAGATATCTGTAGATTTCTCATGGTCTTTTTCATTATATACCTGATTAGATGATACTAATACGTAATCATCTGTCTCCCATAGTAATCCCTTTCTTTTCTATATGCATTTTTAACTGATGTGCCTGATCTGTGTTTTCTTCATTTCTCTTGCTACCAAAAGTCTACAACTAAGCAACATACTTCCTCTGGACTGCCTGGAGGAAGAGTGGGAAGTAAGGGAATGACTACTACTTCCCAGGATCTGGGTTAGGACCTCCCAGATGTAGATTTAACAACTTGTTATAATCAGAAAATCCTGGTCAAATTTCAAAGTCACTTTTCTGGCCACACTTCTTTTGTATTATTCTTTCTCATGTTGAAATTTTTCTAACTGATATTTTTATAAGTTCGACCTTTCTTTTTTCTTTTCTTTTCTTTTTTGTCACTGTTGGTTCTTCCTTAACTTTTCAAGGTCCATTTGTATTAAGCCCCCATCTGCATTGTTGTTTGTAACACCTTCCAATTTAGCAGCATCTGCAAATTTCATTAACATGCTATTTACTCCGTCTTCCAGATCATTAATAAATGCTATTTTTTATGTATTAAATTTTGCGGTCGAATAGATTTAATTTGCTGTTATAATTTCAATGCATGTTTTCTAAAGGCACAATGCAGTTAAGAATGGCCTTAACATAGGCTTAAATCCATACCCAGTTTATGGTTATTTTACTATTATGCAATCCATTTGTGTTCTCTAATCGGCACTGTTGTGAGCTCCATTGAAGCCATAATCTATTGATTTTTTCTTCCCTCTCTTTCAATACAGTCATCATCTTGGCTTCAAATGCACAGCAATAGCAGAGTTAGAACTATTGTTGTAGTGCTCTAATCCACAGCTATTTATAAAAGGAAATTAAGACTTTTTTCCTCAGTGGATATTCTTCCGCTGATTTAAGAAATGCTGTACATTAAAAAATTTATTTTATAACCATAACTTTTTATGCATAGTATCAATGTTCTAAAAAGAAATTGATTCTAGATCTTTTTTATAAATAAGTAAAGGTAATATATACAATTGATATAAATATGTTTTATATACTTATATAAAATACATTTGATATTTATATATTTACATATATAAAATATGGATGTGTGTGCATGCATTTTATACATATATATATATAAAAAATTATTTTTTGAGTCAGGGACTTGCTCTGTTGCTTAGGCTGGAGTGCAGTGGCACAGGCACAAACACCATTCACTGTAGCCTTGACCTCCTGGGTTCAAGTGATTCTCCTGCTGCAGCCATCTGAATAGCTAGGACCACAGGCATGCACCACCACACCTGGCTAATTCTTAAATTATTTGTAGGGATGCGGTCTTGCCATGTTACCGAGGCTGGTCTTGAACTCCTGGGTTCAAGCAATGCTCCTGCCTCAGCCTCCCAAAGTGATGGGATTATAGGCATGAGCCACTGCACCTGGATTGGGTCTACATATTTAAATATATCTGCTCACCGACTCCTTGACTTCTACAGACTCTGGGGCGACATTGCTTTTACAATAGAATTAGACATGTCACCTTCAAATCAGAGAATGAGGTTTCCTGAGCCTTTTTTTTTTTGCCTGGGTCACACACCTTCTTCCTTATCAAAACTTGTGTAGTGCCAGTTTGCGTTCTCAGTAGGATAGCTTTCCCACAAGTCACTTGTTGCAATTCTTTCATTCACGTATTACAGTTCTAAATAATTATGTGAGATTAGTCTTCAGGTTTCTATGTAATATTTCCAGGAAATATTTTCTTTTCTTTCAATCTTTGTTCCTTTTAGTCTACAGTGTTCTCTGGATATGGCCCCATGGTAATCTTTTCTTTTTCACCTTGAGAAATGAATCTAACCTCTCAAACTCAGCTTCCCCTGCTGTGAATTGTCCCTCACAGCTTTCCTATCCATCTCACAGTGTTGTTGACAAGTTCAGATGAGACAATTTATGTAAAAGTATTTCATAAGGTTTTTTTTGTTTGTTTGTTTGTTTGTTTGTTTTTGAGACGGAGTCTCGCTCTGTCGCCCAGGCTGGAGTGCAGTGGCACGATCTCGGCTCACTGCAAGCTCCACTTCCCAGGTTCACACCATTCTCCTGCCTCAGTCTCCCGAGTAGCTGGGACTACAGGCACCCGCCACCTCGCCCGGCTAATTTTTTTTTGTATTGTTAGTAGAGACGGGGTTTCACCGTGTTAGCCAGGATGGTCTCGATCTCCTGACCTCGTGATCCGCCCGCCTCGGCCTCCCAAAGTGCTGGGATTACAGGCATGAGCCACCGCGCCTGGCCCATACGTTTTAAAAGCATATAAATGGCATTATTTTTGTTGAAACATAGTAAAGGCAAACATATACATTGTTTTCACTGAGAAATAAAAGCTGGATTTCCAGATGATTTTCCATGTTGAACTTTTGGTAAATGTCTCTTTTTTTTTGCTGTCAATGCAATTGAGTTCTGAATCAAGGAATTGAGTAACAAAATGTGTGTAGTTTAGAATGTTCCTAACTATACAGCATACAATATTACATCTAAGATTGTTAAATAATTGCACAGTAGAACTTTAAGAAAAGATGAGACATAATAAAACTAAATAAAATTTATATTCCTATGGAAAACTCTTTTTCACTTTTTGTTGTTGTTATTGTTGTTGTTTGTTTGTTTGTTTGAGACAGGGTCTGAGTCTCAGACTGCACTCATGCAGGCTGGAGTGCAGTGGCACCATCTCAGCTCACTGCAACCTCGGCCTCCTGGGTTCAAGTGATTCTTGTTCCTTAGCCTCTTGAGTAGCTGGGATTACAGGCACGCATCACTACACTCGGCTAATTTTTGTATTTTTAGCAGAGACAGGGTTTTGCCATGTTGGCCATGTAGGTCTCAAACTCCTGGCCTCAAGTGATCCACCTGCCTCAGTCTTCCAAAGTGCTGGGATTACAGGCCACCGCACCCAGTCTCTTTTTCACTTTTTAAAATTGTTTTTGAAGTCTTAAAGAGTGGAACTTTTGTTGAAAACATTAATTGGGTTATTTATTAGGTTAATTTTCCATCCGCGGTAATTCATCTTATATACATTTTGGAGGTTCCGTGAGAGTTGATTCTCGAGAAAGACACTTGACTAGAATCTATTCTCACTAATTCATCCTCCTGACACATAACACTCTTTTCATTACCAATCATGTTTTATGATAATTCTCCCCACTTTCAACTTCTTCTTTAGAAATGGCCTTAGTCTATGATAATGATAAAGTTGTTGCTGTTGTTGTTTTCCTAGTGGAGAGAGAAAATTGAACACAGGTAGGTACATGGTAGGAAGTAGTAGGTAGGTAGGTAGTATTTGGTTATGGCAGCCCAAGCTGACTAACACAGGAGTACTTTAATGGAAAAAAAGTTCTGTCAGAAAGAAGTGGAGAGCAGGGCTATTTATTTATCTGTATGTTCATGTAACTGTAAACCCTTCACACACACATGCGCATACAAGCACATTTTTGCCTCAACTATTTAAGTATTTTAATCAAAATTCTTTTTACTAGCAGATGGCAGGGAAAAAATAAAAGTGTTGAAATAACTGGATAATTGCCTAAGTTTTCACTTTGTTAATATAGAGCAAACCTTCCCACCCCACTGTGGTAAACATTTCAAAATAATTATAAGTCAGATATACAAAATTGTACTGAATTATTTCAGTTGAGTAATCAAAATTCAGCCTCGCTTAGCCAGCCTCCATCTGTCTAGACAACCAGTTTATCTGGATTATTTTACCATGCAAATTAGTTACATAAACCCCTCTACGAAGTTTCAGTGTGTCAGATGACACAGCTTAATAGCTATGAGCAACATCTCCAGTCTCTGGAGGAAGTTGTCTTAGACATATCTTTAGATGATTCAGATCCTGATGGACCTGGACAGTACAAGTTTCAGGGTCGACATCTTGTTATAGAACAAAGTTCATAGGTATTCTTAAAGCCCTGGGCCCTTCAGCTCCTCACTCACCTTATCTGTAAATGTGTATATAGATGGAGACCAAATTCAAGCTGTCACCCTTCCCCAGATTCATAGACAAATCGGGGTGGACCTTGAGTAGTCTTAGTACAAGAGAACTTGATAGCTTGATGAATCCCTTGGGATAAATGCTAATTAGGACTTTGAAGTGTCTAAAACTCAAAGATTAGGACTCTGAAGATGGCGTAGCATAGGAACACCATCTTTGTTTTTTTATTTTTATGGTACTCGTTTTCTCAGACATCTCTGGTGATTGTTTGTTATTGTTTACATGTAAGAATGAAGAATTATGTTGGTTATTTTAGTTAGCTGGCATGGATTATCTCCACTATGGTAAAGTAGATTTTTTAGCCATAGGGTGCTTTCCTGAATCGGAAAACTCAATGAGAATCTTTAGTACATGATGGGACAAGTTGACCAGCAGGCTTACTGTAGGGTAATATATTCATAATTGGCTCACCCTGTGTGGTTGAGTCAGTGCCAGCATGCCTTGCACTTTTTCTGTCTTATTTCATGAAGTTATAACCCATATGGCTAATGAAAAATGTGAGAGATGATATTGGAGGTGATTTTTTAAAGTGGCAGGAAGAGTATGTTGCTCAGTATTTAAATGAAAATTTTTGCCTCCAGCTTTGTTCTTTTGGCTTAAGATTGACTTGGTAATGCAGGCTCTTTTTTGGTTCCGTATTAACTTTAAAGTAGATTTTTCCAATTCTGTGAAGAAAGTCATTGGTAGCTTGATGGGGATGGCATTGAATCTATCAATTACCTTGGGCAGTATGGCCATTTTCATGATATTGATTCTTCCTATCCATGAGCATGGAATGTTCTTCCATTTGTTTGTATCCTTTTATTTCATTGAGCAGTGGCTTATAGTTCTCCTTGAAGAGGTCCTTCACATCCCTTGTAAGTTGGATTCCTGGGTATTTTATTCTCTTTGAAGTAATTGTGAATGGGAGTTCACTCATGATTTGGCTCTCTGTCTGTCTGTTATTGGTGTATAAGAATGCTTGTGATTTTTGCACATCGATTTTTGTATCCTGAGACATTGCTGAAGTTGCTTATCACCTTAAGGAGATTTTGGGCTGAGACAATGGGGTTTTCTAGATATACAATCATGTCATCTGCAAACAGGGACAATTTGACTTCCTCTTTTCCTAATTGAATACCCTTTATTTCTTTCTCCTGCCTGATTACCCTGGCCAGAACTTTCAACACTATGTTGAATAGGAGTGGTGAGAGAGGGCATCCCTGTCTTGTGCCAGTTTTCAAAGGGAATGCTTCCAGTTTTTGCCCATTTGGTGTGATATTGGCTGTGGGTTTCTCATAAATAGCTCTTATTATTTTGAGATACATCCCATCGATACCGAATTTATTGAGAGTTTTTAGCATGAAGCGCTGTTGAATTTTGTCAAAGACCTTTTCTGCATCTATTGAGATAATCATGTGGTTTTTGTCGTTGGTTCTGTTTATATGCTGGATTACGTTTATTGATTTGCATACGTTGAGCCAGCCTTGCATCCCAGGGATGAAGCCCACTTGATCATGGTGGATAAGCTTTTTGATATGTTGCTGGATTCGGTTTGCTAGTATTTTATTGAGGATTTTTGCATCGATGTTCATCAGGATATCCCTGGTCTAAAATTCTCTTTTTTTGTTGTGTCTCTGCCAGCCTTTGGTATCAGGATGATGCCGGCCTCATAAAATAAGTTAGGGAAGATTCCCTCTTTTTCTATTGATTCAAATAGCTTCAGAAGGAATGGTACCAGCTCCTCCTTGTACCTCTGGTAGAATTCGGCCGTGAATCCATCTGGTCCTGGACTTTTTTTGGTTGGTAGGCTATTAATTATTGCCTGAATTTCAGAACCTGTTATTAGTCTATCCAGAGATTCAGCTTCTTCCTGGATTAGTCTTGGGAGGGTGTCTGTGTTGAGGAATTTATCCACTTCTTCTAGATTTTCTAGTGTATTTGCATAGAGGTATTTATAGTATTCTCTCATGGTAGTTTGTATTTCTGTGGGATCAGTGGTGACATCCCGTTTATCATTTTTTATTGTGTCTATTTGATTCTTCTCTCTTTTCTTCTTTATTAGTCTTGCTAGTGGTCTATCAATTTTGTTGATCTTTTCACCAAAACAGAGATATAGACCAATGGAACAGAACAGAGCCCTCAGAAATAATACCACACATCTACAACTATCTGATCTTTGACAAACCTGACAAAAACAAGAAATGGGGAAAGGATTCCCTATTTAACAAATGGTGCTGGGAAAACTGGCTAGCCATATGCAGAAAGCTGAAACTGGATCCCTTCCTTACTCCTTATACAAAAATTAATTCAAGATGGATTAAAGACTTAAATGTTAGACCTAAAACCATGAAAACCCTAGAAGAAAACCTAGGCAATATCATTCAGGACATAGGCATGGGCAATGACTTCATGTCTAAAACACCAGAAGCAATGGTAACAAAAGCCAAAATTGACAAATGGGATCTAATTAAACTAAAGAGCTTCTGCACAGCAAAATAAACTACCATCAGAGTGAACAGGCAACCTACAGAATGGGAGAAAATTTTTGCAATCTACTCATCTGACAAAGGGCTAATATCCAGAACCTACAAAGAACTCAAACAAATTTACAAGAAAAAAACAACCCCATCAACAAGTGGGAGAAGGATATGAACAGACACTTCTCAAAAGAAGACATTCATACAGCCAACAGACACATGAAAAAATGCTCATCATCACTGACCATCAGAGAAATGCAAATCAAAACCACAATGAGATACCATCTCACACCAGTTAGAATGGCAATCATTAAAAAGTCAGGAAACAACAGGTGCTGGAGAGGATGTGGAGAAATAGAAACACTTTTACACTGTTGGTGGGACTGTAAACGAGTTCAACCATTGTGGAAGACAGTGTGGCGATTCCTCAGAGATCTAGAACTAGAAATACCATTTGACCCAGCCATCCCATTACTGGGTATATACCCAAAGGATTATAAATCATGCTGCTATAAAGACACATGCACATGTATGTTTATTGTGGCACTATTCATAATAGCAAAGACTTGGAACCAACCCAAATGTCCATCAATGATAGACTGGATTAAGAAAGTGTGGCACATATGCACCATGGAATACTATGCAGCCATAAAAAAGGATGAGTTCATGTGTTTGTAGGGACATGGATGAAGCTGGAAACTATCATTCTCAGCAAACTATCACAAGGACAGAAAACCAAACACCACATGTTCTGACTCATAGGTGGAATTGAACAATGAGAACACTTGGACACAGGAAGGGGAACATCACACACCGGGGCCTGTTGTGGTGTGAGGGGAGGGGGAAGGGATAGCATTAGGAGATATACCTAATGTAAATGATCAGTTAATGGGTGCAGCACACCAACATGGCACATGTATACATATGTAACAAACCTGCACGTTGTGCACATGTACCCTAGAACTTAAAGCATAAAAAAAAAAATGTTGCCAATGCTTGAGAGGTCTTAAAGAAATGATCAGTTATCAAGAAGGTAAAAATCAGGCCAAGCATGGTGTCTCATGCCTGTAACCCTAGCATTTTGGGAAGCCGAGATAGGTGGATCACTTGAGGTCAGGAGTTCGAAACCAGCCTGGGAAACATGGTGAAACCCCATTCCTACTAAAAAATATATATAAATTATATATATTAAAATTATATAATTTATACATATAATTTACATATATGCACATATAATTTATATATAATATATAGTTTACATATAAAGTATATTTAACTTATATATAAATTACATATTAAGTATATATAATTAAGTATATTTATGTATACTTAATATATAAAAATTATATATACTTAATATATAAAAATTATATATAATTTATATATACTTAATATATAATTTACATATATTAAATATATATGATTTACATATATCAAACATGTAATTTACATATATCAAACATATGTAATGTACATATGTTAATTATATAATTTACATATATTATATATTTTATGTTATATATTAAATTATATATTATATATAATTTATATATTACATATAATTTATGTGTTATATTAAATATATATAATTTATATATATATAAAAATTAGCTGGGCCTAGTGGCACGCACCTGTAATCCCAGCTACTAGGGAGGCTGAGGCAGGAGAATCACTGGAACCTGGGAGGCAGAGACTGTGGTGAGCCGAGATCATGTCATTGCACTCCAGACTGGGCAATAAGAGCAAAACTCCGTCTCAAAAAATAAAAAATAAAATAAAATTTAAAAATTATATATAGATATGTGTGTGTGTGTATCCTTAGAGGTTGTATGTATGTATATGTGTGTGTGTGTGTGTGTGTGTGTATTTTTTTTACGTAGCTGGGAAAAAAAACTATCCCCTAAGGTTATTACAACTTAGAGGATTTGAAGAGAAAGGAAGAGTCATGTTAACGTGTATGCTGGGAATTTGTCTCCAGGTGGAATGGCGATGACTTATTAGGCTCCTATTTCCATGAATGGATCCTCTGCTGAAAGTGTGCTTGGATACAGCAGAGCTAGAGGAGGCTTGGAAGTTTTGGTTTTCCTTTCTTTTTCTCTTCTACCAGGCTCTGAAATGAATTAGGTTGGTGCAATGGCAAAACCCACAATTACTTTTGCACCAACCTAAACAGGAAACATATTTACTGCTCCTGATGCGAATTATGACATTCATCCTGAGGAGGCAGAAGGAGCTTTCACCAGTTTGGTTTTATTTTTATATATATTTATTTTTATTTTGTTTGTTTTTCTGAGGCAGGGTGTCACTCTGTCACCCAGGCTGGAGTGCAGTGGCAAGGTCATAGCTCGCTGTAACTTCAAACTCCTGGGCTCAAGCAATCTTCCCACCTCAACCTCCCAAGTAGCTAGGACTGTAGGTGCTTGCCATCAGGCGCAGCTAATTTTTAAATTTTTTGTAGAGATAGGGTCTCCCTGTGTTGCCCAGGCTGGTCTCAAAGTCCTGGTCTTAAGCAATCCTTCCTCCTCATCCTCCCAAAGTGCTGGGATTACAGGCACCAGCCACTGTGCCAGGCCCAGTTATGGTTTTAAATAAGATTATTTAATCTATTTTTTATCATAACAGTTTCTGTGGTTCCTATTGTTTTCTTTGATAGCACCATTCTAAAGATAAGGGACCTTGGTTATAGGAGAGTCTTCTGTTTGCTCAGTGCAAACAATACCTTCATCCTCAGCCCAAGTAGAGATTTTCAAGTTTGGAGTGAGAAGCTATGAGAAGATTAAAGTGGTCTGCATAAAAAAGAAAACATGACCTAGGGTCCCCAAGAATGATCTGCAAACTAGAGAGGGTGGAGAGAATTGGGAATAGAAAAAGGAGACCATATGACTGGCAGCAGAGGAGAAAGAGTTCCAGACATATATCCAATGAGGACTTGTTAAAATGAAATACTCTTGGGTTCTATAACGAAACCCCCTTGCCTATGTTTTCTTCAAAATATTCAGTAAATACACAGAGTTCAAGAATGCTTTGATTTCAGTGGAGTCAATTTCTAATGAAATAAAGTACAGAGAATAATATGAAAACATATATGGGCCAATCGTGTATTTTAAGAGATAAACCATTTCAAATACAACTGAAGCTCCTTCTTGTATGTGAGTGAATTCCTTATGGTGAATACAAATAACTGTTATTTCCTGAGTAAAGTCTTTCCATAACTGATACATGACTTATATATGATTTGTGGGATATTTATGAAGGGATTCATATACATACATAAATACTTTTATTTTAAAGATAAAACTTTAGAAACAAATACTCCAAATCACTTTCCTAAAACCTCACTTACTGTATTTTGGAAAATTAATCTCATGCTTTCGTTCTTGAACTCCTATCTGTTATTTTTATTTTGCAGCATCAAAAGCCTGAATAATCAGTTCTCTTGGGGACGAGAAGCTAGGCAGACAGTGAGCCTCATAGTTAACAACATATGCCTTGGAATCAGATGTGCTTTGTTTGAGATCCCAACCTCTTTCATAATCCAAGTATGTGACCTCGGGCAAGACATTTCATTTCTCTTAGTGTTTCTTCATCAGTAAATAGTGAAACTTTTCATTTCTTGGGTATTTAGAATAAAATGCTTTGTGTATGTAACTGGCACATAGTGGGTGCTCAATAAATGGCAGAAGAACTGGCAGACAAAAAGCATTGATTACTGAACCAGTAAATAGCCCAGAAAATTCTCTTCCAAAGTCAACATTCAGAAAACTTTGTACTTAAAACTCTGTGTTCCTTAGTGACCTTGCTTTTCTTCTAATTTAAGAAACAAGTGCAGGACTTCCTCTATTTTTCCCCTAGCAACCATCTCATCGTGCTCAAAAGATTTCCATGCCCCGTGCTACAGACTTTATTCAGTTGCTGCAAAGATGTTTTTTTCTAATGCATAAATGAACTCTACACAATAAGCCTATAATACAACTGAGTATCACAGTTATTCCCATAATCCCCTCCACCCACGACTGTTTCAATATTGACTTAATGTTATTCATTTGCTTGTGTTGTTATTGAAAACGAATTCTTAATTAAAATGGCCCAGCATCACCTGGCTCACATAGAGTGCCACAAACAATAATCCCTAATTTAATGTACACTTTGGCTTATACCTACAATTTAATTTCTGAAGCCAGAAATATAAATGGATTTTTATAATGGCTTCTGAGTACTAGGTGGGGGAAGATTAGGACTGCTAATGAAGAGCTACTTTCTTAGGAGGCATCTCGTAACAAGGCATAATTGTTTCTAGGCAAGATAGACTGAGCATGTAAATGAACACCCAGGTTAGGCTAAAATCTAATTTCTGGCGTGATCTATGTCTGTATGAGTTGTGTTAGATTTTGGCTTAGTTTCTGGTCTACTCTTTCATATGTGAATATTTTATCTGTTGTTAAGGAGCATGAGTCTTTTATTCTATTTTCACTTCTCCTTTCTTTTATTCAGTAATTTGAAATGTTTTCTATTCTGCTGCAAATAACTTTTCGGTTGCGCCTATACAAAAATATGGTATCTTGGTACAATTATTGCAGCAAAAACTTTGCAAAACTGGTGTAACCCAAGTTTGAAATACAAAGGACAGACATCTGATAGAACTCCTAAACTGCCCCTCTAGCCCAAGTCCATTTCAATGACTTAAAGCCACCACATAACTTTCTCCCCTTTTCCATCCTTTCATATTTGGTTTGGCTGAAGACTCTGAGGCATCCTTGAATGTTCTAAAGCACCTCTTTCTGTGGCCTCTCATTATAGCAGAGAGGCAGGAAAGGCACTAATATTTCTTGAGCATCAAGCACTCAGTATGCCAGACACTTTCTACACCTTCACTCATTTAGGACTCCCCCCAGCTTTTGTGAGGCAGGCGTTGTCATTCCCATTGGCAGATGTAGATAATGAAGCTCAAAGAGGTAAAACAGCAAAGTTCACAGCTGAGGGCTATCACATTACAACAGTGTAGGCCATGACGCACACAACACGAAACCTGGTTGAGGAGGAGCTCTCTGTGAGGCAATGCCAGTGGAGACAAGGGTTGACTCTTGCCTAATACACACAAAGTTGCTGTCTATACTGGAGGTGGCCCTGATGGAGTCAAACCCAGGTCTGCCTGATCTTCGAGCTGGTTATCTTTCTGCTAGTCCTGCTGCTTCCCCAAGAGCCAATAGAGTCACCCTGGAGAAGCGCTTTCAACAGCTGGCTGCACCGCGCCTGAAAAACTCTCCTCAAACAAGAGCAGTGAACCTTCCAGCCACTCCCATTATGTGCTACCCTCACTCTAGTAGATGGTTTGTGAAAATGGCAACAGTTTTCCCCTCCTTATATTCACAACTTTGATGATATGACTTGGTAGTGCCAGACATCAAGATACAGAATTCTTTCTCTACTCTTTGACTCTTGGCTATCCTCTTGACCACTTTGGTCAGCAAAGTGCTGCAGAAGTCGTAGTGTCCTCTTGGAGCACCAGTTCTGAACCTGGGCCTCCAGAGCTCTTGTTTATCCTCTTGCTTCCTGGGAACCCTTCCCAGCCAACAAGTGATGAAACCCAGGATAGCTGGTTGGAGAGTGAGAGACTATATGGAACAGAGACAAGCCATTCCTTCTGAGGCCATCCTAGACCAGCTGACCACAGATACATGCCTGAGTCCAGCCCTGATCTGCTAAGTCTGGCTCAGACGGTGGAACTGTCCAGTTAATCCATCAACTCATGGTTCATGGTTGTTGATTTAAAGCTTGTGGTTTTAAGTCACTACAATTTAGAGTGGTTTATTATATAGTGTGATGGTTAATTTTGTCAAGGTGGAAGGTGTTTTTCGATGAGATTAACATTTAAATTGGTGAGCTGTGGGTAAAGCAGACTGCTCTCCATAATGTAGATTGGTCTCATCTAATCCATTAAAGGCACCTGAATAGAACAAAATGACTGGCCTCCTTCAGCAAGAGGAAATGCTCCAGAAGACTCTGCCTTTGGACTTCATCTGCCCCACCAGCCTTCCTGGGTCTGCACTTGCCGGCCTTCAGACTGGAACTGCACCATCGGCTTTGCTGGGTCTCCAGGCTGTCAGTCCACACAGTGCATTTTGGACTTGCCAGTCTGCATAATCACGTAAGCCAATCCCCTATAATAAATCTCCCTTAAAGCTCATTCTGTTGGTTCTATTTCTCTGGATAACCCTAATACACACAGCAACTGATAAACTCACTGATAACCCTGAACAACCTCTTTATTCTTCTAAAGTTACCACACCTTGGCTAGTGCAGAACGTGTTCCCCAAGAGCTTCTGTGTCTCCTTACCTCAAGCCCTTCTCCCTGCTGGGGAGACTGAATCATCAATCTGTCCCTCTGTCCTAAAATATCAGGACTCCTGCCTGAAATCATCGATTCTCCTCCGTTCCTGCCAGGTCCTTGATGTTATCACCTGGAAACTTTTGCCACCTGTCTCTGGCTAAGGAAATAGATGGAGACCTGATGCAGCTTTTCCAGTCCTCTTTTTGTCTCCGGTGCTGCAAAAACCTGTTCCGAAGAGGTTTACACCAACTTTTGCTCTCGTGTTTCTCTTGTACTGGTCCTCCTATTACAGAATTCCACTCTTTCTGAGTGTTCTCTGGCTAGGAAGAGTCAGAACCCTCCCAGAGGAGGATGCAGGAAGGAGACTGGGATGGAATCAGGCAGCTCTCGCATGCCCTGTGTCTAGGCTCTCTTTCTTCCTCAAATCTGGAGGGAAATGTCAGAGCCCATAAGCCCATAGTGCCTTGTGCTTACTTCCCTTTCAAGCAGGGCTTTGGCCACAATCTTTCTAAGTTTGAATTGTACCAGGAACCAAGATCCTGGCTTCCTGTAGCAACATCCTTGACCTTCCCTAGCTGCCTGACAAGCACATGCAAAGGAGCCCAAGCAAAGTGGCCACATTTCCCATTCCCACGCCCTTATTCTCGGGGGGTTAGAAACATTCCCTTCAGTCCTCCTATCCTGCAGTGTCAGACCACAGGCAGCAGGAGTGTGGTGCATCACCCCACAGGGCAGCAAGGACGGACAGAGGTTCTGGGGCTGTGATTGTCTTGTAAGCGGTCCTGGCTTGACAGACAAGACACTGGCAAATGAAGCCTCCCTGCTCCCTGCTACTTGCTTGGATACCCACATACTGAGCCCTGGGTCCCCTGGCCACTCCTTCTCTCAACTGCTGTACCGTACATTGGCAACTTTGGAGATGATGCAGGTAATTATGAGCTATGTCCAATGTAGCCCATCAAATGGTACAGCCACTGTAGAAGACAGTGTGGCAGTTCCTTAAAATACTAAACAGAACTGCTATATGATTCAGCAATCCTACGTCTTAGTATATACCCCAAATAATTGAAAAGTTGGGACTTGAACAGATGAATTGACAAACAAAACGCAGAATCGACATAAAATGGAATTCTATTCAGCCTTAAAGAGGAAGGAAATTCTGGTACACGCTACAATTTGGATGAACCTTGAAAACATTAAGCTGAGTGCAACAACCCAGACACAAAAGAACAAATATTGTATGATTTCACCTATGTGAAGTCCCAAAAATAGGCAAATTCATAGAGATAAAAGAATAGTGGTTATCAAGGGCTGGAGGGAAGGAAAAATGGGGAGCTAATGTTTGATGGGCACAGAGTTTCAGTCTGGAATGTTGAAAAAGTTTAAGAGATGGATAGGAGCAATGGCTGTACAACAAGGTGAATGTACTAATGAATGTACTAAATGCCACTGAATTATTTTCTCAAAAAGGCTTTAAGTGGTAAATTGTATGTTGTATATCTTTTATCACAATAAAAAATTAAAAAGTGGCCCAGTGTGGACTTAGGGGAAGGGATGATGTTGGTCTGTATGGGTGTCTAGGTCCACTACTGCTTTTGAATGCTTGCATTCTCCACAGCTCCCTCTGCTCTACCTTTAAGCCTTCATAATAAAGTAATTAAGGAATTAGGGATGGCCCTTACCAAGCGTCCTGGGCAGGGTGGTACACAGAAAGCAGTGGCCCTGCCGTTCAAGGGCTCACCATTGGAAATGCAACGCCCTGCCTCAAGCTCTTCAATGACTTCCCACTCAAAGGTCTGCATGGGCCTTACATGCTCTGAGCCCTTCTTAGCTCTCCAGCACATCTGGAAATGCTGACTCCTTCGATCTCTGTTGGCCACAGTGAGCTTGCTGTCCCTTACTGCCAATGTTACTTCCTGCTTAGAACACATTCTCCTGCTCTCTCTGCTTAGCCAGCACTGACATCTTTCAGAGCTCAGCTCAACTGTCACTTTCGCAGGGAACATTTCCTTGCCTCCGATCAGATTAAATCCCCTTATTACATGCCCTTGGAAGCATTCTTTTTTTTTTTTTTTTTTTTTTTTGAGACAGAGTCTTGCTCTGTTGCCAGGCTGGAGTGCAGTGGCGCGATCTTGGCTCACTGCAACCTCTGCCTCCCAGGTCCAAGTGATTCTCCTTCCTCAGCCTCCCAAGTAGCTGGGACTACAGGCGTGCACCATCATGCCCAACTAAGTTTTGTATTTCTGGTAGAGACGGGGTTTCACCATGTTGGCCAGAATGGTCTTGATCTCGTGACCTTGTGATCCACGCGCCTCGGCCTCCCAAAGTGCTTGGATTACAGGCGTGACGCACTGCACCCAGCCGGCAGCATTTTTATATTTATTTGTTCAAATCATTATTTGATTAACCTCTGTCTTCTCCACTGAAGGATAAGCCCCAGGAGAACAGAGACCTTCCCTAGTTGTCCTCACCATTGAGTTCTGTGTCCACAGAGGGCCTGGCACTCAGTAAGCAGCTCAATCATTATTTTCTATGAATGAAAATGAATGAATGATTGAATAGAAAAGTGACTGACAATACCTAAATCAAAGGCTTTTTTCCAGTTTAGAAGTAAGGGATAAGGTAACTGTTCTTCTAATACCACAACTTTCAATGTAGGACAGATTAAGATTACTCTAAAGCAAGAGATGTAAGGCATTCTAGATTGACAGTAAAAGGAAAGCTATTCAAGGTAGGGGTTCATTTTGCCACACTGCATATTCCAGGCTGATTTTTTTTTTGTTATTTGGAGCACAATTCGAAACTAAAATGACACTCTGTTTAATTTTCTCATACTGATAGTCATTGATCTGCATTCATATCTTCAGAGGAAATGCCACTGTATTCAGGAGGAGTATATTTAACCTGCGTGGCATTCAAAAATTGCCGGAAAAGCTTAGCTCCTGTACACTATGCCAATGACCTTGCTAAGTAGGTATGTTAAATACTCAAATGTATAATTTTCTACAGGCGCTTTTGGTAAAAACATTCTTCTTTTTCACATCTTCCAGCAAACCTCATTATCCTTCTTGTGACCCTGTAGGCATCTCATTTTCTTTTGGCTTGTTTGCAACTTTTAAAGTATTAACTGCATCTCCTGCCTCAGGAAGGGTTGCTTGGCTACTACTCTACATTTTTAGAGTGTGAATTCTATTATTTTACCACTGCTACCTTCAATGATGCAGTTTAATGCATTTTCGAAGAAGCTAGAAATAATAAAAATTTCTTATCTTTATTAAGCACAATAAGTTATTCTCACAGGGAAGAACAAGGGGAACATACATAGGGGAATATGTATCAATTTTGAATAATGTTGAAACTACATTAAAATAAGATCATAAGTTGGCAGTCACCATGGAATTGGGGAAAAGTGCTGCTGTATATAGGATGCTAGCTTTCAGTAAAGTAGGAATAAAGATGAGCAAAACAAGAGCAAGGATGCCCCAGGAACGGGCTCCCAGCTTCATTCATCATCTTTGTAAATTATCTAGAAAAGAAACTATAAATGATATATAAAGGAAAATATATAAAAGTGAAACCTTTGCAGCTGACATTGAGGTCTGTCAGATAGTGAAATACTGAACGATAATGATTTCAAGAAAATTTATTGAGTGACCTTCTTTTATTGTCTAGTAAATCCCAGGCACTGCACTTGCCTCCAGTGGCAGGTGTAATACTGCATAAAACACCACCTCTGGTTCTGGGGACCTTGAAATTGTATATGAATGAACACAGAGAGGCATTTGCCTGCTGTGGCATTTCTCAAAGTGGACTTTAATTGTGGGATGTTAAAAGGGATTTCAATAGGACTTCTCAGAGCCTTTAATGTGTCAGTGAATACTGGGAATCATTTCTATGAATGGGGTATATTATGCAGTGGTCCCCAACTTTATTTGAAGATAGAATCTTAGTTTTATTTTTGGCTTTGCATGTGTGTGTTTGTTTTTGGAGGGACAGTATGTGAACTTGTGAGACTAGTATAGGCTGGAACACGCTTTGGAAAATGCTGACTTATTAAAAAAATAGAGGCATGTCTGGAATTTAAAGAATTTTGGATATCTCTTCATCAAATATTTGCTAAGTACTTAAATCACTGAGAAATGGCATGAGGCCCCACACCAGGAAGCTCTAAAATCCAGTGCCCCTTCAGAGCAGCAATGCTCCTAATTGCTGAAAAGTGAACACAACAGACAAATGTCTGTCAACTGACAAATGGATAAACAAAATGTGGTATATTATAGGAATGGAATATTACGTGACCATAAAAATAAATGAAGTACTGGTACAAGCTATAATATGGTCAACCTTGAAAACATTATGCTAAGTGAAAGAAAGGAACCAGACACAAAAGGCCTCATACTGTATGATTCCACTCATATGAAACATCCAGAGTAAATCTAAAGACAAAGAAAGCAGATTCGTAGTTGCCACAGGTTGGAGGGAGAGGAGAATGAGGAGTGACTGCTAATGAGTTCAGAGTTTCTTTTAGGGATGAGGAGAATGCTCTGAAGTTAGATACTGATGATGGTTATCTATACAACTTTGTAAATATACTAAAAATCACGGGATTCTATACTTTAAAAGAATGAATTTTATAGTGTGTGAATTTTGTGTCATTAAAAGATCCAATACCCCCACCATACCAAATGGTTATCCCTTTCATATTATAGGAATTGAGACAAACACAATCATTTCTTGTCAACAATTATATTTAGTGAAGATACTAGATGTTATTTACAGAAGATATACATACATACAATTCCTACACATTAAATGTAGTCTAATTGTGAAAACAGGAAAAAAAAATGTACTTCAAAATTACATACTAAATAAAATAAATAAAAAGTAATTATTTGGCACAATATCTATTATGTAGCAAATAAATAACTCTATACCATTGATTGAATGAACTATTTACAGTCTTTGAAAGTGCAAAACAATTGCTGAAAATTAAGATATTTGTAATAACATTTAAGTCCAGAAAATATTTTTTCATCAGGTACAATAAATTTGTAGCCAATAGTAAAGGTTTTTAATGCCCAGGAAAATATTTCAATTTTGAAAAATGTTTTGTGCATATTGTGCTCTTATGAAATATTATTTTCTACTTTAACGCTGGCAAATTTAAGAACCTTGACATTTCTTAGTGGAATTCTTATGTATATAATCCTGATTTGTAAGTTTTGAAAAGTTACATTGTAAACATAAATATTATTCTATATATCATTCAGAAATTACAGACCAGTCCTCCCTAAATTACATAACCAGCCATAATGTTTCGTAATAATGTGGTCAGGCTCTATTCCTTCAGAGGTAAGATGATGAAGATGGAAGAATACAATCTATAATTTGGACTTCTATAGATTCCTCAACACCTTCCCCAAACCCCATGCTCCAAATCAAGATGTTGAGTTAAAATTTTATCCACATCTATCCCATTTGTAGCACATCTCATCCCATAAACACTCTTAGAAACAAATGTCAGGGGCTTGCTAGTTCTCTTGACAAGGGTATTTCTACCAAACTCTTCACGAGGGCCTTATTCAACACTTCAGCAGAGAAGATGGCACAAGTGGAAATGAAACAAGGTAACCACAAACTGGGGATTCCTAAGCTAGAGTGTGTAAGCTTTAGGCAAGTCAAATAATTCCTTCTCTTGCCAGGTAGCTGGTAAGCTGAATGCAGCCCTGAGGTGTCTCAGGATGTGTTTTTGCTTGTTTTGTGGAATTCTCTAGTGGCAATACAGTCAGTAGTAGCATAAATGGCATTTTTGAAAGATTGTGGACTGGAGACAAACTGTTGCTTTGGGCATTTGAAATGTCTATGGTCGACGAGGCTCTAATCTGTGTGACATCTGTGATAAAGTTCTCTGGTTGTCAATCACATTTAATTGCCGTACATAACTCCGGACATCCTGATGGTTCTTATTAGCTTGAGCTGCATCAGGATCTGTTGAAAGAGGAAAGGGCAGAATTGGCATTGTGTAATATATGTATATAAGATACAGTCTTACTTCTCCAATTATTTATTACATTTATCGTAGGTTCCTGGGTTCCCTCAAGACCTTTCAACACACCACAATCATTGAAGCGTTTCCACTTGGTGGTTCCATCTCCTCCTTCCTACCCTCCAATTTTCTTTTCTTCCCTGAAATCACCTCTTTTGATCATTCTCCTTTGAATTGCACGTTGTAAAAAAAAATGGCACCAAATTAAAAGGGAAGCATCTGTCTGATAGCCCCTGGGTATAGATTAAAATTGTTTCCCTTTCCAGAGGTCTCTGTGTCTCACACTTTGTGTCTCTGCCTCCTTTGATCCAGATGAAGACTAACGTCAAAAGACACAGTTTTCATTAGCCTCTCACAAAAGTGCTTAACATCTGGGCCAAACTGAAGCAAACCAGTGAGACTACAGAGTCCTGACTCCCCTCTTTACTTGCACACAGTATACAGCATTACTATACAGATTGTATGTTCTTAGAGGCTGTCCATATTCAGAAAAAAAACCCAACTCACAGGCTGAAGTTATGACTTCTGCTAGACCTTTGATTCTTTGATGCTATTTGCTCTGAAAACTCAGCTACCATTCTATTCTGATGCACATTTCAAGCATGTGAGCAACTGAGGTTAACTGATTTCATGAAGATCAGGGCTGAATGATGAGCCAAAGCACTTAGCCCTCGCAGGGAACGTACATGAATGAGGAAAGCCAGACTGGAAGGTGGTGAACTGGAAACACAGGTCCCTCCGGAAGTGATGACCTGGCTTTTGCATGTTGCTGCCACGGGGGAATCTGTGTCTAGAGTTGCCAGATCTTCCTTTTTTTTTTTTGTTAAGAAATGGGAAACATGGATTTCTTCTTTGTGAATTCTCCCGATTTTAAAATGTGACATTATTTCAAAATAAAAGGGGAAAAAAATGCTCTCTTTAGACCCAGCACCTCTGTGGGCCACCTCTATTTCATGCCTCACTGGGTAGGGCCTCTGGTCTAAGGGGATACCCGGAGTGGCAGAGCCAGACCCTGGCTCTTGACCAGGTTTCTTTCCACCACAGTACACTGCCTTCTGTAGTCTGGTTGCTCCTGCTAGATCCACACAGCACTCCCAGAGACAATTAGAATGCCATCTGCACAAGGGGTGAAGGGGAGTGTTGCAAGGTCTGAACACAGAAAAGCAGAAAGAAGACATACATGCCCCTGCCCTCTGTGAGAAGAAACTCATCGGTATAATTATCACATAGAAATAATACCACAGCGAACCGCAGAGCACATTGTGTTTAATTTCCTCCGCTTCTCACTGGCAGTGTACTCTACATGTACAATATACTGTAATTACATTGTACACATTCCCACAGTGTTTGTGAATCTATTCCTATAGCTTTATCTATAGATTGTTGACTTCAGAGCTGAGCAGCTGTTGTTTACCAGACGTTACTGATAACTTCAACAAATGCAATGGAGTTTTTCTTTTTAAATAAATGTTCCCCTTGGCTTCTCTAGGAGGAGACATAGGAGAATGCAAGATTTACTTGCAAAGAGGCTCATAGAACAAAGTACATTATTTTGTGGTCCTTGAACCTCACTGAAAACCTTCTTACGGCTAGAAACCCCCCCGGGCACACAACATTTGGCATATAATTTCAGGGCCCCCTTGATCCCTGCCACGGAAAGTCCATGGATCTGGGATCATAAACTCCGGTTGTAAATGGTGTCACTTATCTATTCTTGTTTTCACTTGTACAACTGCTTTATGATCATATCTTTAAACACAAAGTAAATTAATGATGAAAACATATGAGATACTTTATTTCTGGCTGAATCCACATAAGAATAGTTGATGATGTACAAGACTATTCACATTTTGGAAGTCAGAGAAGGCACAATCATTTGAATCAGTTGCTCCCCAAATCAAGATTATTTTTCTTAAATTTTTCCTCCCTATTCATTAAAAAATGAATATTTAGTAGTTCTGGTGCCCCATGTTAGCAAACCTGGCTGTGAGCCAGTCCTGCACTAGGAAGAGCAAACAACTCTGACTAATAAAACAAGAGCATCGTAGTCTCTCAGCACTGGGTTTATTGGG
This sequence comes from Theropithecus gelada, assembly GCF_003255815.1. NCBI lineage: Eukaryota > Metazoa > Chordata > Mammalia > Primates > Cercopithecidae > Theropithecus > Theropithecus gelada. The sequence goes on along the minus strand of NC_037680.1, from coordinate 49,423,573 downwards.
GGAGATGGTACTGGCGGCCTCAGATTCATGTCTGTGTCATAGTGTCATACTGAGTTAATGAGACAAATTTCCTCAAGTGACTCACACAATGAGCTTAGCAAAAACGTTTAGTGTTCACCTTCTCATTTCCACACCAGACTGAGGGAGCCAAAGCTCCATCCCCACCACCAAAGTCCCAGCCCAGAAGAAACAGTAGCACTGGTCTAGTATGACCATCCAGTGCTATGATGCAACTTAACTCCCAACAGACTAAAATTGTTATTTATTATTAGTAATCTTTTTATATTAAAGTATTATACCGGTTCTTGTGATACACGTTCAGATTTTAAAAGAGCACCTCAAATTCATGTGGGAATACTAGAAATATAATATGAAATCCTATTATAGGACCTTTTACGAATGTGCTATAAACATTAATGCATTCTTGCAATACCCTGAAAGACAATAAATATTATCTTTCCTAGTTTATAAATGACTGAACTGAGTCATCAACGGCTGATGTGAGTTTCTCAACACGGAGCAATGAGTCATAAAGAGAGTTGGTTTGAGGCAGGATTTGTTGGCAGTCGTGCTTGAGTTGTCTCCAGTCACACTGGATACAGCAAATGAATTCTCTTTAAATTCATTCACAAAATAATATTCCTGTGGTTATTTTCTAGTTTCACAACACTGTAAATATGTTCTAGTTTAAAACAGCAAAAAACATCTTTACACTCAAGGCCCCTATCTCATGGAATTCATGGTCCAAAGTGTCTCTGACACAGTCAGATAGTTCCCAGGCTCCGAGGGTGTCTCAATGGCCTCATTAAGAAGACCTTAATCACCAACATCGACAGAGGTGGCAGCACTTAACTTACTGAAGGGTTGGCTCCTGTAGTATCTCACTGTTCTGGCCGTATTTGCAATCATGCGCTAAAAGGAATATAGAAAAAAGAAACATAGAAATTCAAGTAAGCATAGAGTACAATCCAAAAAGGAAAACAAACCATTATTGATTTTTGCAATACTTGATACCATGAGAAATGACATGTTCTGAGATGTTGACTATTTGAAGGCAACTAATTGATGTAGAACTTGTTTAATTATTTCAAAGGGGCACCCACTTACATACAAGGCATTTTCAGGTAAGGAATATTAATGGCGTAACTGTCATAATTGTTGGCATGTTCCCCATGATGTAAAAAGCATCTATTGGCCGGCGTGATGGCTTACGCCTGTAATCCCAGCACTTTGGGAGGCCGAGGCGGGTGGATCACGAGGTCAGGAGATCGAGACCATCCTGGCTAACACGGTGAAACCCCGTCTCTACTAAAAATACAAAACCAAAATTAGCCGGGTGTGGTGGCGGGCGCCTGTAGTCCCAGCTACTCAGGAGGCTGAGGCAGGAGAATGGCGTGAACCCGGGACGTGGAGCTTGCAGTGAGCCGAGATCCAGCCACTGCACGCCAGCCTGGGCGAAACAGCAAGACTCCGTCTCAAAAAAAAAAAAAAAAAAGCATGTATCATGCCTGAGACTGTACTTTTTCACCATCCTTTCTTGAGAATCTGTAACTACCCTAGATTTGGAGAAGGGTTAGTTTGTCAAGTTCCTCACAGTAAATAAGACTCACTCATGAGGTATGAGATTATACTGACTGAACAGCAAGTCAAAATATTCTACCTTTACACTTTTGCTACACATTCTGTATTACCGACCTCTCTAATCTTCCAGCCAAAGTTTGTATTTTAATGTTAATCCTAATGATTTGATTCCCTTCTTTCTTCCTTTCTGATTATAACACTAACATACAAGCATCTTAGAAATTCAGAAAATACAGAAAATGTTAAGAGCAAAGTAAAAATCACTTAGAATATTACTTCAGAGTAATCTTGTTAATATTTCAGTATATAGCCTTCTTATATTTAAAAATATAAAAAAAATATTTTTCCAAAAATTTGAATTCCTATAGTACATATATATTTCATTTTGATTTGAAATTTTTCACATTGCATTGTGACTATTTTCCATGCCATTTGCATTTTAAAACATTTTTTTAAAAGCATGTATTCAACCAAATGGACAGATTGTAATTTATTTGACCTTTTAAAATGTTGTCACTAAGTGATCATCTTAATTTCTTTGTAAAGTTTTGGTTGCAATAAAGACTTAAATGGGAATCTTTTGTGCTGGGCTCAATTAAAAACAAAAGAAAAGAGAAAAGAAAATGGATAGAAACAGAGACTCCCGTCCCCTGGGGAAAAACACTGATGAGGCCGAAGCTCCATTTCTTAGCCAGACTCTCATGGTATTTGAACAGTAGCTGGCACTCCTGTCACTATGTATGTTTCAGGACACCTTCCTGCTCAAGCTCTAAAGGGGGTCCCGTAGAGATAACAGATTAATTACAACACTAGCAGAAAACGGATAAGGTTCCATCCAGGGAAAGAGACTCCCCGATCTCTGAGCAGCTAGGTAATTCCAGTCGTCCCTTTCTTCTCTCGCGGACCCTTGGCTTGCCAAAGTATAAGAAAATGACTTTGAGAAAGCTTACATAGCGTTAAAAAAAATCATAGATGAGTCAAGGCCTTACAAATATATTATCTGTGAGCATCATAATACCTCACTGAATACTACTGCTTTGAGGACTCCAGCAAGCCTGAAGTGACATGTGCCCGCATCGGATAATTTCGCTCACAAAGAGGCAACTGGAAAAGTTAGAACTTCACTTCATCAAAGATCCTAAAAACTGACACGTCCATCTGTTGATCAGCATGAGAAACATATCACAAATCCCTCCCAGAAAATGTAACGTACAATGTATAATTAGCCCTTGATATATGGAGCCTTGAAATAAATGGTAACTATGATAACTTCCCTGCTAATTTACTTTTAAGTTGTTTTTTCACTTCTCTAAAGGCTTTGCATCCGAAGGGCACAAGTATATTCCATGTAGAATTATTGTAATTCTTCAGATATTGAATGGAGTGTAATTACCGAAAACCCTGGGAAATGCAGCCAGTATGCCCCTCTGAAGAATAATAAAACAATTAGCAGGGGTCAGAAACCTCTTCGTATACCATTTTGTAGGGAGTAATTGTTCTGCTTTTTAGTTTTGAAAGCTAAAACATTTCATTCTGACTTTGGTTTTATGCTACTCTTTACAGCTATACTCTGAGGCTTCATAATTTTTAGCTCATTATGTAGTTAAAATGTGAGAACAATTGTTTAAATCAGTAATTTCCAGCCCTGAAGTTCATTCTACCTTTCTAAATCTTTGATTAATTTTAACAATGGTTTTAATTTTGACGTATCCTTTTTAATTGTTCTCAGATAACTTCAGTTTAACTTTGAAATCCAAATCTGGCTTTACAACAAGGTCCATTCTTTTCCTTTGTGAGGTCGAGATAATAATGTTTAATGGTGTGAACCCACAGTTAGGATGTGTGAATCCAACTAGCATTGCTGGTCAATGCATAGTTACAAATGCTTTCACAAGGCCAAAGAAGGGTTAACTTAATATTTTAACTTCACCTTCTTTTGCACCCATTAACACATGTAATATTAAGCAGTTACTGACAACTACATCCAACTACAAGGCATTCTCCTGGGTTGCTGAAAGAGACTTCAGGAGTCACCTCCTTGAACCATCTCCAGAGCGCACAGTGCTTTTTCCACAGCCTACCTATAAACAGTGGCTCTCCCGCTGTTTGAATGCATCCCAGCAATGAGTAATGCATTACCTCCAACACTAGCCTCCTTCATTGTTAGACATCTCTGATTATTAAAACTTGTCACTGTGAGTTAAGGTCTTTCTCCCCTTACTTTTCACTCATTTATCCTTGGAGCTCATAATGCATTTGTGTAAGACTCCCACCGGCACCATGACAGTTTACTAATGCCATGGCAATGACCTAACAACAAACACGTTTAATTTCTTTTTAACGGGACAAGTCTTCAAATACTTGAATATAACTGTTATGGATATCCTTGCACCCCCAGATCTTTTCTTGTTCAGCCTAAATATTCTCAATTTCTTCAACAATTCTTCATAAGATAGTTTTGGTTCTCTTCTGAACAGTCTCTGGTACGGTGCCCTAGACTAAACAAATTGTAAAGTGCAGAGAAATTATGATCTTCCTTCTTTCCTTGATCTAGATGGTGCTATACTGGGCCTACAGTAAAAAAAAAAAAAAAGTCATGCCACTGACATCTGTTGAAGTAATCGTGATTTAAACCTCAGCCTCCTTCACGGAGCTGCTGTGTGGATGCAGCTTTCTGCTCTGTGATGTACAGTTGATTTCCTGGACCAGAGTGGAGGATTTTAAAAACTAAAACCATCTAGTTAGAGTCTATCTTTCCACACACAACAGCCCATGTTATTTTTGATGGCAGACAGCTGTTTATTCCCTGGTGCTCGCCGTCCAGCCTGGCAGAAACGAAGGTTAAAGAGATACAGGCTGCATTATCCAACTGCTGCAGCGGGGGCGAAACAAAACATCACACCCTATGCTTCGCCGTCCGCCAGAGCAGGTTGGCCTGCCTGGAGCTGGCCAGGCAACTTTCTATAATGCCAGGCCAGGGGGTGGGGGGCGGGAATGTCTGATTACTCCAAAGCACAGATTCTCATCTTTTTTTCCCTGGTAGCCAGCCTGAGGTTTACAACACATTCCCATGAGCAAATAGCTAATGAAGACAGCAATTGGTAATTCGGGAGTGAATGTGGCGCGAACATGCCCCACATTAGAGCACCTCCTTTAGAAGGCGCTCCAGATCCGTGCAGGTGGACAAATTGAACCCGCTGTCGCCACACTGAAACTGATGTTTCTTGGGACTAATCCTAAGTACAGGTCTTCGGAGCTTATGTGCAAAAATGAATGTGTTCCTACAGTTCATGGCCTACAGGGCTTAGAGATGGGTCCAGCTGAAAGCTGATGAATTCCCCTCAGGACATGCACTTGAGGAGGGAAATGCAGAAAGGAGAAATGAGGTGGCAAGTGAAGAACTCCGTGACTATGTCACGCGGCTATTTTTCTTTAGAGCTGAGAAGAGAGGGGCACAGAAGCAGATGTCCTTCCTGGGGCCTGTGTTGCAGAGTGGAGGTAGAACATCAGCAGGATTTGTTTTCCCAGCCTTGGTCACCACCTTGCTGATGTAGCAAAGAAACCAGCCCAAACCAGCTAGGACTAGGAATTATAATGTATTTGCATAAGACAACACCACCCCCACCCCCCCCACCCCCCCCCCCCCCCCCCGCCCCCCGGTGCTGTGACAGTTTACAAATGCCACCGCAATGACTGGGAAGCTACCTTAGATGGTTCCAGGAACTTCTGGCCCCTTTTCCAGAAAGTTTGTGAAAAACCTGCTCCTTAGTTAGCATATAAGTAGACTAGGTATAAATAGAGCCGGCCAGCACTCTGTGAGTGCTATTCTATGCCACCCTGCCTATGAGACAGCACTGCTTGGTCTATGGAGCAGCTGTTTTACTGTACACTGTTCCTCTCATGAACTTGCTTCTTTCATTGTCAGCTCGCTCTTAAATTCCTTCCTTAGGAAAGCCAAGCACTCTCCCCAGCTGAACCCCAATTTAGGGGTCAGCCTGCATCAGAGTGACCAGTACAAAGACACCATCCAAAGGAAGGGGTGACCACTGTGTGTGCTTCGGCCTGGCACAAGCCAGAGGCTCTGAGGCCAGTGTCCCAAACATAAATTTCTCTCAAGCTCGGATGCAGGGAATTTCCCTTGAGTCTGCTAAGGTGTCAGAGGTACCATGTTCTCAGACTGGGCCTTTGCGGCCTGGCTCTCGGCAGGCGTCACCCTTCTGTGGCATCCTCCGCTGAGAAGCAGGCCAGCTAAGTTCCACTATCACTCCTATAAAGACATGACATAGCCTACCAGGACCTTGTGGCTGCCTCTACCTTCCTGGCCAGCTCTGCACTGACTCTTGTGCCGTAGTCCAAGTTCCCCCTTTGCTCTCCCATTGTGGAAGAGGAGAAGGCTTTATTCTTCAAGTTCGGACCAGCAGGCCCTCCAGGCCATGCCACCTCACTGGTGCCACTCTAGGACCTCCCGCTCCCAGACAGCAGCCACAATAGCCTCCCTCTTGGCCTATTATTCTGCCTCTGCTCAGATCGCTCAAGAAGCGGCTCCTCACTGAAAGGCCTCTTCTAAATGCCTGCCCTCAACAGTTTTAGTCTTTCCTTCTGTAGCCCCTTAAGATCTTTACCATCCTTGCTCTTAATGTTTGCCAGATTGCTTTTTCTTACATTTCCGCCTCTACCGATTTGATTCTGTCTCCAGACCTATGTCTATCAAATATAGGATCTCTTTGCTTAGCATGTGTAAAACCACATTTACACCACTTGATTATTTCACTCAGACCTCCACATATTTGGGACAAGAATCTTTTTCACAAGATTCAGAAATACACAGTGTCTCACCTAACAGAGATTGTGCCTGTGATAGCAACCAAATGGAAGGGCACAGCGAGGACCAGAGATAAAAGGGAACTGAAGCTGAACCAGCCTGTCTGCATCATTGAGGAGGAGCTCTGAGTCCTGTCTCCTTACAGATCTTTAATATCCAAGAGGTGTGTGACATGCAGATACACATGTGTAACACATGCATGATGCTCACGGTATGTGGTCCATATGATGACCATGGAAGAAGGCAGTTCAGGTGCCTGTCCAGGCACATGTAGAGCATGTGTACCTCTATATACTCAGGGAGGGACACTGGAGGACAGACACAGCACCACAGGGAGGACAGGGGACAGAAAAATGTCTGGTTAGGAACAAAGGCTAAGGCAAAGTCATCTTTTGCAATGTCTCAGTTATGCAAAACGCTTTGGGACATTTTAGTTAATCCAATTTTCTTTTTCTTTTTGAGATGGAGTCTCACTCTATTGCCCAGGTTGGAGTACAGTGGCATGATCTCGGCTCACTGCAACCTCTGTTGCCTGGGTTCAAGCAATTCTCCTGCCTCAGCCTCCTGAATAGCTGGGATTACAGGCGCCCACCACCACGCCCAGCTAATTTTTGTATTTTTAGTAGAGATGGGGTTTTACCATCTTGGCCAGGCTGGTCTTGAACTCCTGACCTCAAGATCCACCCGCCTCAGCCTCCCAAAGTGCTGGGATTACAGGCGTGAGCCACCGCGCCCGGCTGGTTAATCCAATTTTCTAATAAAATAGAAAACACTTTTGGATTTATTACATAAAATCTTTGAAAAATGCTTTCATGCACTAAGCCCAACACTGAAACATTAACATTTTATTCTTTTATTCAACAAGTACTTCTTGCATACTTATGATGTGCCAGACATTTTTATGGGTGCTGGGGAAATAATGTGCCAGATATTTTTATGGTGCTGGAGAAATATCAGTGGACAAAACAGATACCTGGGCCAGGGCACTTGCATTCTGGTGGGGAAGACACTGAAGAGGCAGGAAGATATCTCAGGCTGTGAAACCCCTATTAAGGCAAGGCTGTGTTGGAGAGTGCTGGGTGTGGCGGAACGGTGTTCAAGGACAGACACAGCAGCACAGGGAGGAGGGGAGATCAGGGAAGATGTGTGATCTTCTTCCCTTCCTACAAGGGTGGTCAGGGAAGACTATTTGGAGGAGGGGACCTGTGAGCTGAGGCCTGACGGATGAGAAGCCAGACAGCAGACGACTGGGGGAAGACAATTTCAGGCAAAGGTAACAGCCAGTGCAAAAACCCTGAGGCCGAAAGGAGAAGGCGGCAGGCCGGTCTCACTAACGTGGACTGGACACGGAAAAGACAAAGTGTGAGACGAGGCTGGACAGGTGCTTAGGGCTAGTCTAGATCTTCTGATATTAAGTCACTGCATATAATGTGGTTTTATTTTCCATTGATAAAACTGCATGAAGTTTTCTTTCCTGCATTTTGCTTTCTGACAACTCTTTTATTACTATTGTGACCTAGTTTTTATATCTTTTGTGGATTTTTAATATTTCATGTGTTTATGTTTTCTCTTCCCAACTGCAGGTAATCTCCTAAAGGCCCAGGGTTACTTTCCAGATGTTTATATTTCTTAGTAAATTCTTTTGCCTGGACACTACACACATGTTACGTTGCTTTGAAGCATACCCTTTGGAAATCTGCATTTAACCTGGCCTGTGAAATCTATACAAAGATGTAAGCTCTCAAAGTACTCCCATAGATTTATTTTGTGTTGGAGAGGTCTGGGAATAGGGTGGATTTGAACACATAGGTTTTTACTTAGAGATTCTTTTTTCCCATAGATTGAGGTAACAAGTGAAGTGCTCTCTCCATGAATCTTATAATAATATTATTGGGGATAGAAAACATATTGTTGCTAATTATGTAATGACATGCTTAGTGATACAAAAATAAAAGGATTTAAAACATTTCTCTTCCTTAATGAATTAGCTTCTGTAATGTTTACAGAAGTATAGCAGTTTGCCCCATGCTTCTCATTCCAAATAAAATGACTACCTTAAAAATCATATATATAAATAAATATACCTAAATATGGGTATGTCTGAAATAGAACCAATCTCCTATCAGCATGCTTTATGCAGCCTGGGATAGTGGCAGGCGGCCAGCATATTATCCTCTAATCCATTGCTAGTCTATCTCCTAAATGTTATAAATATTCATGTATGCCATAGAAAGCTAGGAAGGGCTTTATTTGAACATTTTTTTGAATATTCCTTTATGTTCCCCCCAAATAAAAGAATGTCTGTTTGATTTTTTTGGCATAAGGATCAGGGTGTGAATTCTCTTTTGTTCATACCCATAAATCCTGAAAACCAATAAGCAACAAATTCTCTAATCCTTATTTCATACCTCAAGGGGGAAGATGTAGGAGATTGGTTCTATTTCAGAGAAATGTTTTGAATGAAGATGTACAAAATAAAAACACTTAGAGTTGGCATGGTGGTTTGCTGTGACTGTACAATGCTGCCACCAAGAAAAGGTATCTGTGTTCCTAGCTACCCTGGTGACCTCTGCCCCTGGCAGGGGCTCCCTCTGGGGACCCAGCCCACCAGCCCCACAGAGGCTGCCAGCTCTGCTCAGCACCTGGGCCTTGATGATGGATGACTGGGAAGTGGCACTGACATCAACCTGAAAAGGAAGATGTAGCCTTTCCCAAGACCCACAGTAATAACAGTAGCCACTGATGGTAGTGGTGGTGATATGGGGGTAGGGTGTGTTAGTTTATGGGGAGAAAATTTTGGAAACCTGGCAACATGCACCTTGCTTAGAAAACATAATCAAATCATTCTGAAATTTCATTTCATTTTCTAGTAACATCTAATTTATGGAAGGACAATTCTTTTTTTTTTTTTTTTTTTTGAGATGGAGTCTCACTCTTCTCATTCAGGCTGGAGCGCAGTGGCGGGATCTCGGCTCACTGCAACCTCTGCCTCCCAGGTTCAAGTGACTCTTCTACCTCAGCCTCCCAAGTAGCTGTGATTACAGGTGCCCATCAACACACCTGGCTAATTTTTGTATTTTTAGAGAGATGGGGTTTCACCATGTTGGCCAGGCTGGTCTTGAACTCCTGACCTCAGGCGATCTGCCCACCTCAGCCTCCCAAAGTGCTGGGATTACAGGCATAAGCCACCACACCCAGTTGGAAGGCCAATTCTAAAACCAAACTTTCTTATGGTAGAATTTCTCAAATGAGGTAAAATGTATCATGTTGCTAGAACACAGAACTAACAGTACTCTTTTGATATCCTTTCTTCCCTTCTCTTTCATATGAATAAAACCCCTTAACTTTCAGTGGGATACATGAATACTTCCAATAAGGGCTTCATGGTTTAGCCTTCCTTTCATGGGACTAGGTTTCTGGGAAATAAAATATGAGTCAAGTGGTGAGTGTAACTTCTTCCCTATCTTTAAAAGGGATGAAACATGCCTTCACCTTCTCCTTTCCCTTTCCCTGTGGTTGGAATGTGGAGGTTCAGGTCGCCATCTTGAACCAAGTGGATGTAAAACTGGCGAGAGAGAAGCCTGGAACCTCGATTGCATCCTGTAGCAGGGCTACCATACCCGCTTGAACTTTTAAGTGAGAAAGAAATAAGTGATCTTGCTTATGCCATCATTAATTTAGGTTTCCATTAATACAGGTGAACTGCTTGCTACCTTAGCTATTCATTGCTTTTCAGCAAAAGTGGACTCTGAGAGAGTAAGATGGGAAAGATCTCTTTCCTTAGTGCTAGGCATGGAGGAATCCACTGCTCTGGGTATGAAGTGCAGAAACAGGGAGAGGAATGGCACTCTTCTAGTATCTACTGAATGTGACCTTGACTTTTCCTTGCAGGTTATGGATGGGACACCAAGATCTCAAAACCTAGATGAAACAACTTTCATTTACCCTGACAGATGGCTGGCTTTGCATACCTTGCTGTTCTTATTTGTTCAGTTTAGTTAACTTTAGCCATCAAAACTTCTTTAAAATTTTTTTAAAAATTTTTATTTTACATTCCGGGATACATGTGCAGAATGTGCAGGTTTGTTATGTAGGTATACGTGTGTCATTGTGGTTTGCTGCCGCCATCAACCAGTCTAGGTTTTAAGCCCTGCATGCACTAGGTATTTGCCCTAATGCTCTCCCTCCTCTTGCTCCCCAACCCCCAACAGGCCCTGGTGTATGTTGTTCCCCTCCCTGTGTCCATGTTTTCTCATTGTTCAACTCCCACTTATGAGTGAGAACATGCGGTGTTTGGTTTTCTGTTCCTCTGTTAGTTTGCTGAGAATGATGGCCATCAAAACTTCTAAAGCTCAGTCAACTCTTTAGGAAACTCTGACTTCTACATCTCTGTGCACGTGTATATTTTATAGTTAAATAGTTGGCTTAGCCATTCCTCAGTTTGCATTTCTGCATAAGTAATCCAGAAGTTTCTTTACCCATTTGCCAAGTCTTCCATTTCTGGAAAACAGACTTTCTTTCTGGTAAGTCAGAGGAATTGTTTAATTATCCATACTAATAAGTAAGCAAAGAATGGTGTTTACTTTGATCAAACAATTATTACATTGACACAGGAATAAGATGTTCATACCCTGCCTTTGGTGTGAGGGGTGGGAAGGAAGACTGCTGAGGAAATATTTGCTGTCTAGTGTAAAGTGTCTTTGAGGAGTGTGCACTCATGTGTTATTTCATAAGAAGCTTAAGACACAGTGCCCAGCAATAGCTGCATTTGGCCAGACTGAGCTTTGCAATAAGTGCATTCCCCAGGCTGAATGCTGCAGATCCTTGCAGGATGACTGCAGGGTGTTTCAGATTCTCCTGGAGTCACACGTGCCAGCTTGATTTCAAGAAACAACTAGAATAACAGTTATCTGATAAGAAGTCTATAGCACTTTATGGCTTACATAATCCAGAGCTAGATGGGCCGGGCATGATTCCCATTTTCTGTTGGGGGCACTGACTCACAGAGAAGTTAAGGGACAGCTATAAAGTGATGGAACTGTGTACTGAACCTCATGTCTCCCAGACTCCAGGTCCTTGGTTTTCCCACAGCGCCACATTCACACTGCAGTTCATGACCGGGCAAATGCTCACCCAGAGAGCGATAAAGCACTCCAACACTCCAGCCACCAGGCTGCAGCCGAAGGATTCAGAAGACAATGATCATTCCATTAGCATGCACTACGCAGTTAAAGAAAGGTGTTGGCATGATCTGCTTTATTGCTTCACAGAAGATAAGAAAATAAACTGCAAAGTAACTTAAGCCAGGTAACCCTGCTTTCCCCCGCTCCCCACCATCCCGTTAGGAGTAAGGACTAGGAGGAGGGTGGCTAGAAAATACTGAATATGTGCCAGTTCCACATCTGTTGTAAAAAAAATTTTCTAGGCCAGGCACAGTGGCTGATGCCTGTAATCCCAGCACTTAGGGAGGCTGAGGCAGGAAGAGCACTTGAGCCCAGGAGTTTGAGGCTATAGTGAGCTATGATCACAACACTGCACTTTAGCCAGGGTGACAATGACAGACCCTGTCTCCAACAATAAATAAATATATAAAAGTATTAAAAATAAGATTAAAAAAATTTTTTTATTATAAAGATTATCATGTTCCTTCTCTGAAGTTGAGCGAACTTTATTGGGATAAGCAATACACATTGAGATTAATCCTCCACAATAAAGGCGTAGAGTTGCCTTTTACCTACAGACACTAAAGTCAGGCTTGGCAGACAAACCTTTCAAAGGCATCCTGGGGCAGTCTAGCTCCGCAAACCTTATAGCAAAACAACAACATGGAAGTCACTCAGGAACATTTGTGCATTTCAGCAACAGGCTGCCAAGGAAGAAACACACGGCATAAAAGCCAGCTGCTGCTGTGAACTACAACGCAAATACTATTCAGTTTCACAAAAGAGAACTGACAGAATAGAACAGGTAGCCAATTTGAACCAAATATTTCAAAACTCCTTTATGTGTAACTACCTTTTTAACAGGGCAGCATATATGGAAATTATTTCCTTTATTAGAACAAATGCAAATTTTATTTTAAAAACACATTGTGGTTAAGGTTATAATACCGCACATACCATTTTTTCAAAGTTTACTAGATTGTCAATGAACGTCTTGTTCCCCTCATGAGTAAATGTCATATCTGTAAAGAAATAAAAGCCACATTCTAATCACTAATGGAAATATGTCATACTAAGAAAGCACAATAGCACCATTAGATTATGCTGGCAGATTTGCATAACACTACAGCTGAAAAAAGCTGACAATAGTTCCTTTAATGCTAGGTGTTTAACTTTCTAAATCACTTCACCTGAGATTAGTAAAATTTTTAAACTAATCTTCTGTTTCACTAACAAGTTTTCCAAATCGTGGATCCCTGCTCCTCCAGTCATCTTTCCAACCCTTTCCGAAAAGTCAGGGCTAAGAGGAGATGACAAAGACGGCAGAAGGCTGGGATCGATCATTTTTCCCTAAGTAATCAATCTTATCAAGGTATTGTTCATTTCCCTCCCCCAAATACTCATCACCTGCTATGGCCTGCGCATCTTATTAGGATTACCTTTAATGAGCAAAGGCATGAAGGGGATGAGAGGAGGTTCCAGCTTAGCTACCGTCAGCCTGTAGGCCCTGTGGTTCCTTGAAGGGTCCTTAGGAGAGAAAAAGAGATGATGATAATGACTGGTGACACATACACCACCCTTCGTTACCTCCTATTACA